>NW_024582061.1:15690965-15776642 GCF_017639235.1 Corvus kubaryi | reverse complement strand
AAGACGTGGCGGGGGCGGCTGCGGGCGCGCGGGCCGGGCCGGGCCGGGCCGGAGGGGCCGCGCTGGCGCGGGGGCGGCTCGTTGAGGCGCCCACGAACTCACCTTGCGCCCCGCGCCGGCCCGATGTGGTCGCGATTCCCTCTCCCCCCCAGTTCCTCCTCCCGTTCCCCGGCGTGGCCCGCGCTACTACGCCCGTCCGCCCTCAGCCCTCCGCCCCGTTCCCTCCCGGTGTGCGCTCCCTTCTCCTCAGGGCTGACCCCACCATTCCCCCTCCGCGCACATTCCTCCCGCATGGCCTCCATACCTACACACACACACACCGCCCCCAGCCCCGCGTCTACCCACAGCCTCGCCCCCACCTTTGGTGCAGCCCACCCAATTCCTTCCTCTCCCTCCCACCCCGCAGCCCGTCCTTGCTGCAGCTGTCCCGCTCTCCCTGTGCACACACACGCACCAGCACAGCCCCCGCGTTCCCCGGCGCTGTCGCGCTCCTTGGTGGCGCTGGGTGGGTGTCACTGTCTGCACGGGTGTGTCTGGCCCTGGGTGGGCTGGGAGCTCGGTAGACTGCAATAACGTGGTGGGCAGCAGGTTTGTGTTTGCTGGGCTTCCTGTGACTCAGACGAGGTGGACTGACGGACACCTCGTGCATGTGCTGGTGTGGTAGGTTTGTGAGGAGGCTGTTACTGTGCCTGTGTTCTCTTTGTAGTTGAGTTGTGGTGGGTCTTGTTTGGATGTTCATGGTGTCTCGAAATGTCAGTTGCTCTGTGAGGGCTAAATTCAGCCTTGGCAGCTGCAGCGTATAATGGAAGGAAGGCTTTGGTAGAACGTGTGCGTGACTGAGTTCTGATGAATTGTGGAAAGGGACTAGAGTGATTTCAGGGACAGCTCTATGAAAGCTGCCTGGAACACTGAAGCTGTCAAGAGTGGGTGGAGGAGGAGGAGTGGGAAATCTAGAGGAAATAGTGAAGATGGTTCCTGCTTACAGAAAGTTTGAAATTGTTCTTGCCCTGTAAGGAGCTTGAACAGGAGTAATTACTGAAGGCATAAAGACAGGTTTCCTGGGAGAGAACACTGTTTACCTCTGTTAAAGATAAAATTAGAAGACACTGATCAATAATAGAGCAAAGGCTAATAGGATGAATAGAAATGGCTTTCCTATCCTGCAAGGAAAAGAAAACAATCGATGAAAATGTAATAGAGCATACATCCCACTAACGAAGACTTGGCTCATTTAATACAGCAGTTAACTGTGCCTTGGAACTTGTATTGCTGGATGTTACCCTTTGGTCTAAGAGCTTAGCAGCCTCCCTAAAAGGGAACACAGATTTCTCTAGAAATGTTCGTGTTATTCAGGTTTCTAATACTAAAGGTTTGTATTTGTGTGATACTGTTGGGGAAAAAAATAAGCTCTCATGCTTTTAGGATGTTGACTAAATACTAAACAATAAGGTTTTAGAGAGAGCTTTTCTTATAGTGAAGGTACGCCAGAAAGGCCTTCTTCTGACTTTTTCTGCACCATTGTCCCCAAGAAAATGGGCTTCAAAGCTGCTCTGGCTTAGAGGAGCAGGTTTTTAGGTCCTTAATACCATCATTATTATGGTTGTGCTGTAAACCTTAAGCGGCAGGTGGGTGCCTCTGCATGTGGAGCAGGAGTGATTTGGTCTTGCTGTAAAATGATTGGGAAGCTTTACTATTGAAGTCAGCGTTTCTGACCAGCTCGGTGGTGTGGGCAGATGTTTTTCTTTGTATTCTGCTCAGGTCTCAGAGCACTTGAACGAGTCGTGTTTTGGAGATGTGGGGCAAAGGCATGAGCACCTCCCAACACTGGGCATCTTTTGGACTTTAGTTTGTCTGTCTCCTTGGGACACGTGGCAGTCAAAAGGGGAAGGTTCTTAGATAAACTGGTCAGAAAATGAGTTCAGTGTGACTGGCTGATTTGGCGTAATGAAAGCATTCTGAGCTGTCTGGTCTCTAAGCATTTGAGAGAATCCGGCTAGAAATCTGCCTTGTTCTCTGTCAGCTTCTTTGCCTGTTTGCTGGTAGCAGGCTGGGAGGTGAGCTTTTGCTAATTGTGGGATTAGGGTTCTTTTCTTCTCATGGATAAAGGAAGGGTGGGTGGGGTTTTTTTCTAGCACTAAATAACTTTTAAAACACCTCCTCCCCCCTTAAAAAAGGTAGCTCCTTTTTCTACCCAGTTCTACTGCTGAATTAACTGAAACATCTAATAATCATGTTTTGGCATAAGATGACAACCTTTTAATTTCCACGTGAGGAGCTTACGCTTCATTCCTTCTCCCTTCCTGTTGTGGTTTCATTTTTAATTGGCTTATGTTTGCATTGAGGGAGATAAACTGTTACCTGCTCCTTCTAGCAGAACGGCCTGTTTCGTTTTCCAGCAGCTCAAAGGGTATCTTTGAGCTCTTGCAGCAATGTCTGGTGGAAACAGTGAATTCCTCAGGAGATGTTTGTTGTTTGGTCCTAGCTGCTTCAAGAGCCCAGTGTTGTATTGAATGAAGGTTGAAGTAAAACACGAAGTTTCAAATCAGACTTGTTGATTCTGAAGAGCCACTGCTATTACTTGTTTTCTCAGTGTTTGCAGCCTAAACTTGAGGAAACCAGGGAAAGCAGCAGTGAATGTACGGGTTGGTCTGTCTACGATATGAAGAAGATAGCACAGCCTCAGAGAGAAATTGCATTTAACCTTTGTACAGTAGAGCTTTTCTAGTACACGCCTGCTGCTGGCTGCCCGTGTAACAAAGCAGCTGTGTGTTATTGAACGGCCCTGGCTGGGGGCAGAAGCTCTTCTCTGCTTTAGAGTTTGTGATTGATTGTGCTTGCTGAGGCCCTGGAAATTTGAGGTGCTGTAGAGAATAGCACTGGGTTGGAGTTTTGTGTGCTGACTTGCCCAGCCATTCGCTTGGAGCGCTGTGTCTGTTGTGTGCTCTTCTCACTTCTTCCCAGTCTCATTGGGGTTTGCTTTCTTGTGGTGGAAGAGTGGTTTCCTGTCAGGACCTCACACCCTACCAGAATACTTGGGACTCTGAAAGCAGTTTGACACTGTGATAAGATGGATTGAAACACTTAGCTGAAACAACTGTAAAATATTACAGTCCTTGAACTGAAAACACACTTATAGTAAGGGGTTTGGGGGTGTTTATTTTCTTTTTTTTTTCCTTTCTTTTTTCTCTCCCATTTTTGTCTATTTTTCTTTTTTGGTTTGTTGTTTTTTTTTCCCTTTTATGGACTACTTTTGGGGAGAACAACTGGGCTTGTTTTCAGAGCAGCAATTCCCCAGGACAGTTTTGGAAGTGAAATTCTGCCAGCTAAAGCAGTGAGTTGCAGGCATCCTCCAGGAGTCTCACCTCAGAGTCTCCCTCTTCTAAAAAGAGGCAGAGGCTGGAGTACTCGCTCATAGCCAGGTTTTCTCTCTTTAAAAATCAGGTCAGCCTCCATGGGGTTTTTGTTCCTGATGGTGTAAGTATAACATGTCTGGGAAGGCAACAGAGCAAGCTGTGTCCAGGGAAAATGCAGTGTATAGGCAAGCTGCTCAGGAACTGTGCTGTATCTGGGTTTGACGAGGTCTTTTATAGCCCCTGAGGGGCATAATTCACAGGAAACCTGAAAAGGGAAATAACTGACGTTCTACCTGCAGTATTAACCCATACAGTAGCTGGATATTTGTCTCCCCACCCACAAGTCTGTCTCTGTGTTGAAAGGATGGGAATGTTGCTGTTACTATCTTACAGTCACAGTGCCTGGGAATCTGATGATACTGAAAGTATCAGCTATTTGAGGATGTTGTATAATGAAGAGTGACCAAGAGCATAGAGAGTTGGTTTCACAGCCTCACATTTTTTGTGTCTAGCCCCAAAATGTCCATCTCTGCTTGGGTATTTTGTACGTGTGGCCCCCGATCAATTTGCTAATAAGAAATGGTCCCTCTGATTCAGCAAAGAAAATGACTGCAACATGTTATGTAGTGCAGCAGTGAGGCTTCAAGAAGGAGATGAGATGAAATAATGCCTTAAAAGCTGACCTTGCCGATCCAGTGTTCCCTCCTCAGGCTGCAGAACATGACATGGATGCTATTGGAGGCTGCTGAGCTGATCGCTTGGGAGCCTGCAGCTGCCTGGTTGTCTCCAACACAGATACAGCCTAGGCAGCAGTAATGTAGCTGTGCGTCTGTCCAGGTTACTTGAAATGAACACGGACAAGTCAGTCACCTTAGAAGGCGGGTTAGAAGTGAGTGAATTTATATTCATGGCTCACCACATCCTGTCTCGTCCTTGCCAGTTTTGCTAGGAAAGACTAGTTAGTGGTGGGTGAAGCTGTTTGCAGCTAATTGTCCCACCAGCTGGGAGTGCATTCTCTCCTCCTCCAAACTCTCCTGACTTACAGACTTCCCCCCCCCCCCCCCCCCCATGACTTTGTGATGGCACTGATTTTACAAGAGTCTTAAGCCAAAAGTCATTCATATAAATTCCCTTTCAGGCAACTTCATGCAACCAGGTAATTTAGTGTCACGATGTCTGGAAATACTGGGTTTAAGTTTTTTCCTTTTTTTAAGGCTGCACCCTCTCAGGCTGATGCTTGGTGTAGTTTTTTTTTCTGTATAGAGAAAATGCATTGCTGCTAATGGCTTTTGGGATAGTGACTCCCATGAGTCCAGGAATACAGAGAAATATAAAGGTCCTAATTCTGCTTTCCAAAGCTTTTGCCTCTGTAGGATTTAAATTTTTCTTGATGAAGTAGCAGGGCAGGAGATGAGTGTGGAGGGGCTAGTGTTAGATAGGAGCAATGAAATTAGAAGTTCGTGGTTTTGGGGAATTAAGAAGGATGTTTGTGTCTTATGTCCAGAGGTTAAAAAAAAAAAAAAAGAAAGAAAAGAAGAACAACAAGGCACAAACAAAACCAAACCAATCACTTGTTATTGTAGCAATAACAGAATGGCTTTATAGTGAGTGTGGCCTTGGGTGCTTTGTGGAGAATCACTGATTTTACTTCTGCAGTGCTTATCACTGCTGCATGTCTGCATCAGAGAATGATTGCTAGGGAAGTCAGATGTGCCACTGCCCTCATAGGCGCCACTGCACAGTTGCCTAGACCTGTGATAAGATGTCTGGGTTCTTTCAGCTCATTTACTTGCTAAGTCGAAGTATGGATCTGATCTGGTAGATTCTATATGTCATGTTCTGCGTGGAAAAGTATACTCTAGTGTATTAGAAAAACTTGCTTTGTGCGTGACTGCCACAAGTTCAATACTTTTCCATGCTGCTGTAGAGTTTGAGTTCTGATTCTTCTTAAAGAAACTGTATACACTGTGGTAACTTTAAAACTGTTGTCTACCCTGTCTTGGCACTTGGAGGTGGGAAACAATGAATGCAAGTGGTAGTGGAATAAGTTCTGATTTGACTTTGTTCTTGAGAGTTTGGAAAATGCAGTGCAAACATCCTCTGTCATGTGGGACGCAACTGTTTACAACACATCCTTTTTTCTTCTTGCCTCTTTCCCCTCTGCAGAATATCTATAGTCTTTCTGTGTTTCTCCCCTGGGAGAGAAAAAAAACCTTGCCTGGTTTGTGTGGAGTGGGGCTGTTGGGAGTATGGGAAAGGGACACAGTGCTTGGCCCAAGTGTGTTTGATCCTGTTCTCAAAGGATCGGTTGGAAGGTTGGGGAACATCCCTTCTCCTCCTCTCCCTCCCCCTTTCTCTCTTTTTCCTGTCCCCTTCCAAAAAAGGGACTGGATGTTGACCTATCACAATGTGGGTCAGTCCACAAAAAAAAAAAAAAAAGAGGTGGAGGATGGGGGGAGTGGGGGGAGGAGGGCTGTGCGAATACAGTGAGACAACAGAAATTAATAGAGCAGAAAAAAACTCTGGAAAGAAGAGTGCATGGCTCAGGGTAAAAGGGTTTTGTTGTTGATTCTGAGTTTTTTAATGGATGCATGGGGAGGGGAAGCTTCTCTTGGGATGACTATGGGCTAGCAAAATGGGTGGGGGCCATGTGAGCTGAAAGTGGAGAAGATTTTTGTGGTATTTTCTGATTTTAACTTCCCTAAAATGAGAAAAGTGGGGATGTGACCTTGCTGAAGGTGAAATTGTTTGTGTGTACATTGCGGTCTTGTGTGTATGTAGGCATTGGATCATCTCTTGAATGTGACTTAGTGGGTGTGTACCTTGCCCTGTGGTTTGGTCTTCTTTAGGTGCCTGATTTCTCTGCCTTCTGCTTCTGAGCTAATGGCTCCCTGCTCCACTCTTGCTGATGCTACTGGTCTTCTGTCCCAGTGACACTTTTCTCTTGTTTCACTGACTGTACCAACAGCTGTGAAATTGTGACTGGGCCATCTCCTCAGACTGCTCACTCCTCTAAAGAAATAACATTGAGGAGAACTGCATTTGGATCTGCATTTGTTGTGCAGGCAGACAAGTGCATTAAGCTGACATGGAGTGCAGTAACTGTAGATGCAAGCAGTGCGTGTGCTTGTAAGTCTGGTGAGTGCTTGTCTTGTGACTGAGCGCAGCGTTGCTCATGTGTGTTCAGAGTTACCTATGTGTGCCTGTGTGTCAAGTGTGTGTTGTGGGGGGACTTTCACCAACTTGGAGTTAAGAAAGCTTTGCCCAGCATGAGCAGTAAAATGTAAATGAGCTGTACTGGTTAAAATTGCATGCCAGGTCACATACTTAACTCCGATTGTTTTGGGAGTGCTGCTGGAGAGCTTAAAAATGCACTGTTGGGACCTTTTCATGTCTCATAGCTCAGTAAACTAGATGCCACCCCAGAGAGCAAAAGCATTTTAAGAAGTAATAAATGTAAAAGTGTTTAATTTTTCTTGGATTGCTATCACTGATTTCAGCTGTGCCAGTGACTCTCTTACTGTGTAGTGCTATTTTGTCCTATCTACCTGCTCCTTTTCCTCTCTTTTACCATTTCAGCTGGTGATGCCATCCCTTTGGGTGTTGAAAAGACCTTAAATTAATTATTTATCATATATACCTAGCATGATAGAGAGAGCTGGTCCCAGTTGGCAATTCTGAGCATTGTTATAATTAAAATAGTCTAAAATAAACCTTGAACCATTTTGTCCTGTGTTTTTGTATTCCTTGTAAGTCTAGGGCACATTGTCAAAAAACATTAAGCTGCTGCTTTCACTAATATAAAGCTCTTGCTTGTGTCCTAATAGATGCAGAAAGCTCAGGCTTTGATTTATCTACTGCATGGCACTTCTGTATTGGCCTTTTTGGATCCAGAATAAAGATAATTTAGTGGAGAAACTCTTGGAGGCATAATAATTTGAGGGGAATGGAAAATGGTTTTGTGGTATTTTAACAAAGTTCAGTGCAGTGGATATTTAAAGCAATGTAAGTGTGGATTAAGTTTTAAGGAAGAACACTTTCTTGTCTCGTAGCTCTCCAGGAGAACCTTGCAGCCAGGTTGTGTGTGTTTTTTTGGTTTGTGTCTTGAACAGCAGAAGGAGGCTTAGCTGTTAAGACTCTTTCATGGGATAGCTTTGTGTATCGTTCTTTGCTCGCTCAGCAGTTTAGAAATTAAATACTTTCAGCCTCGGATGAGATGATCTATTTTAAAAACACAGATTGTATTTGCAGATGGGAGAGAACAGCTTCCGAGTCCTGTCGTGTGGGGCTCTTTTCCTATTGGCACTGGGGTAGGTCTTGCTCAGAGCAGGCAGACACCTCCTCCTTCATTAGATTGTGGTTGAATATGTGTTCAGATAAACCCCATGGTTTCTTCCCTCCTCTTACACCACTTTTGTTGCATCAGAAATGAGGTTTTCATATTTATGTTTGTTTATGTAGAAATAGCTCCTCCTTAGTGGTAACATTTTCCATGTCTTTATGCAAGCCAAAAATGAAGTTTTTTGTTTTCACTTTTGCCACATCCTGTCTGTTTTCTGTTCTGAGTTTATTTTCAGCAGAAGAAACTGCCATGTTAATGTTGGAGACAGAAGATCTCTGTGTCCAAAAGATACAGGACTGGCAATCTGCTTCTAATGGAGAATTAGTGTGCTGCTGTTTTTTCTGTGGATGCAGGCCATGTGGACGCATTGCTGCTACTTCACATCTGTGTGGTGTCTCTAAGAGAACTGGTCCCCATGCTGTTTGGAGCTTCCAAGGATCTTAGGAACAGTGTTTTGCATCTCCAGGTTTTTATCAGGATAGCTATCTTGGTAGTAATAGTACAGGCTTTGTTTTGTTTTTGCCACCTTGCATTGAGAGCACCCTCTAATACTCGTGAAGTGCTTCCAGAAGATGTGTAGATAAGTGTAAGAAGCACTAGGTTGGTGTTTAAGCTAATGCCCCGGTAGCACAAGGCCTTGTCTTGCTCTAACGTGCATAACTTGTAATGTCATCTGGGCAGGAACAGGTGACAGCTTGTAGGGGATGGGGGCTCTGCTGTCCATCTTGGGAAGTGGTTGTGTACAGACCTCACACAGACCTCAGCACTGCCAGAAACTCCTGTAGCCCATGTAGAAGAATCATACGAGCTCTAAACCAGGTTTCCTGTGGGTATCCTGGAATACACCTAACCTATGTCTGAAAGCCCTGTGTGTTTACCTGGATGTACTTTTATGTGTGCTTTGTTTCCAGTTCCCAAAGTTTAGTGCTTTTCCTGGCTTTCTGTACTGGTCCTGTTATATTGCAGGCTACCTCCGGGGGGAGCAAGGTAGTCACTTGGAGATGGGGAAAGCTCCAAGAGTGAAGTTTAGAAGTGTTGAAATATTTTCCTTTGATATATTTAGGAGAGCTCTCCAGAGAGGGAGAATAAGTGTGCAAGGAACTTTACTCTCCCTTGAACTGGAAGCAATGAGGTGGAGATGAAAGAGGTGGGCAGAGAACACAGGATATGGCGGAAGATTAAGAAACGCTTCAAAATTTATTATGCATTAGATTGATTTGTATCACATTGGTAATTCAGGTTTCTAAATGTCCCTAATTTGACATACGGTAACGTCAAGCGCTTTCCTCATGGTTTGGTACCTTGCAGTGCTGGGAACTGTATGGACAGAGAACAAAAAGATGGTTGTCCCAGGGAGCTTAAAATGCGCAAGAAACAACAGAGAAATACAGCCAGCTGGGAGGAGCACCAGGAAAGAGATCCCAGCCAGGAGCCTGACCGGTGTCAGGTCGTTGCACAACTGAAGTAGCAAAGTAGTGGGGAAGATGGAGGTGAATAGGGAATAGCTTTGTGGCTGTTGGAAAGTACCTTTTTACCCAAGCATGAGAGGAAGCAGGAAGGTGAGTTGTGGCACTGACTTGGGCTGTGATGAAGGTAGATGTCCAAGAAATAAGTGTCAAAACACATTCACAGTGTCAGGTAAGAGGGAAGCTGCTGATACCAAGGTACTGGATCCGTAGCTTCTCAAGGCAGTATTTTTGTTGTGACATGTTCCCAGGCACCACGTTTGCCGGGCTTGTGTCCTGTTGCACAGTGGGGAAGAGGCATCTCAGAAGCAAGGCCTGTTGAGAGGCTTGCCACAGCCCACCCTCATGGTGCTGTTTTTAACAAGGTAGAAGAGGAGCTAGCGGACTGAGCTGGTGGTAGTGGATGAGCTGAAATCCACTCTCCTGGTTAAGGCTCCAGTCATCTGTGCTGTTACCTGCTTCTTAAGTATAGACCAGAATTGCTCTTACAGATTCAGCTTCTTGCATACAGTAGTATTTTGTAACAGCTTTGTGCACTGCTTATACCTGTCGCTGTAGCTATGATGTGTGGGACTTGAGGAGATTAGAAGGGATAATTTGGAAGGTTTATGTTAATTTTGCAGATTTTGGAGTACGGCATTCCTTTATGTTTCACTAGCAAGGAGAATGAACTGCAAACTAATGCATAGAACCAATAAAAGGCATCAAGGAGATAAAAAGCTGTCTTCAGGGGTAACCCCAAAGATCAGGGGCGTGCTCAGGGGTGAGGTGGTTTGGGTAGGCGATGTAGAGCCCTGTTTTGTAAGAGAGTTTGTGTATTTTCTTTCAGAACACAGTGGTGGAAAAAGGTATTAATTTCAGTGACTGTGAATTGAAGGGGATTAGGTGAAGAATGCTGCACAATCATGCAATTAATGGCTGTTGATTTGTAATCACAACGGGGCAATGTTAAGATTACATACACAACTTCAATTTTTAAGTGACCTCGCTTCTGAATACATAACCCCTGGCATGACAAAATGCTTGTTGATCACATTTTGCTGTTTCCATTTATTTTAGAATGAGTGCAGAGACACAGAAGAATTCCCTTTTGGATCCTTGGTTCTGCTGATGTTAGGGATGCTGCATTTGGGTCTGTGCCATTGATGTGGTTTGATTGTCTGGAGTGCAGAGGTCCAGGTCCTGTTCCTCCTGGCACCTGTGGTCTGCTGTACAGATCCTCTCCCCCCATGAACTTTAGGAAGGGCTTAGCAGCTTCCTGTCTTGCATAGCTCCCAAAGTGCACTGGGATGTGCAGGACTGCAGCTGGCTGGGCTTTATTTAGAGCTAGGTTAACCACAGGTGCATCTGCTCTGATTTCATTTTAGATGTGCCCTTTTTGAGCTTTGTGGAAGCACACTCAGCACTGTGCGTGTTCAGTTGCTTCAGAAGTTACTTGGGTAGAAATCCCTTTCTTCTCAAAGCAGTGAAAACCTTGCTGACTTGTGACATCTCCACCCAGCCTCCATCTCTCCAAATTTTTAGATACAGAACAGATAATGAAGAGTGTGTGTATGTGTATGCTTAGAAGCTCAAAACTTAAGTGATACTTCCTGTACTGATCAGGCCTGGAAAGGAATTATCCTACTGTACATGCAGTTATGGAAAGCTGTAACTTGGAGCAGGGATATTTTGGAAAAACAACAACTGGAAAGAACAAAGAAAAGCCAAGTTTGATGATTAATTTATAAAATAAAGCACAGCAGTTGTGCAACTCCGCCTGTAGTAAGATAATACATGCTTAAACAAATCTGGGTATTTCCCAGGATTTTCCTCTTTCCCCCATGGAAGAAAGCAAAAAGGAGGTGGAATGTGACATAAGGTAACATCAGACTGCTGCACATCGCTGATACAGGAGTGTGTTCTGGAAAAGCCTGTGCTAAAGGGGCCATTTGCACATCTTAGTGTGCATGTGGAAAGGACTTGCTACTGGCACTCTGCTTTTACTGGGTACCTGTTCCCTAGTTTGTGGTGTGTCTTCAGGTGAAGCAAGGCTGGGGCAGTTCCTCTGTGAATACACGTTCTCTTTCGTGTTCTGTAACAACCTGTCAGTAGATGACAGATGTGTCCTTCCCTGCTGCAGCTGTAAACTGTGGCAATGGATCATTGGCCTTTCTAAAGCCCTTTCCATCCACTGATTATAAAGGCCTGGGTAAGAGCTATGTCTTGGGCTTTTATAGAAGGGCTATTCCGAAAAATATTAGGAGGTTATCAGAAGGAGGCAGTATTATGCTGTTCCCTTTGATAGTCACATCAGAAGCAGCTCTTCTAATGGATACAACCAATGGCTGCCTGCTTGTGATCTTGGTTTAAGTGGATTATCTTCCTCCAATCCAGAGGTCACACTAGAGCCTGCTTATGACCAAATTGAAAATAATAGCTACTTTAGATCTTAGACCTTCAAGAATTTGTTCCATTGAAAGAAGATAGCTTTTTATCCAGGAAATGGCCAAGGGTCATGCTGCTTTGAAATCTTGCATATTCTTGTGTTCTGCATGTGTTTTTATGTGTCAGCTGGCTTTTAAAAGCCAATCAAGTAAATTCACATCATGTAGAAAACAATGCAAAGTTAGTAAAATTAGTAACAGGCTGGCTAAATGTACCATGCCATACAAATTTTGGTAAAAGCATGGCTTTCACGCTATTCATGCTGTCAAAGTGAGAAGAGCTTTCAGTGCATGTCCTTCAATGAGGGTGCTTTGGGCTGAGTGTGGTTTTCAATGTGGCAGTAGGAGAGGTGGGGACTGCTCGCTGGAGGAATTAGGATATTCTTCCCCCTGCCCCCTTCCTGCACAGGGACACTGTGGCACATGTTCTTGTTGATGCTTGGCAGGCTAACCATGACACTAGGACACAGCAGAATAGCCTGTACTCATGGAAAATAGAGCTGTTAACTTAGGTGTGCCTGTCACGTTCCAGTACGGATTATTTAGACACTTCCTTCTGATCTTTTTACAAGAGTGTGTAGTGATAGGACTAAGGGAAATGGCTTTAAACTGAGAGTAGGTTAATTAGATATTAGGAAGAAATTCTTTACTGTGAGAGAGGTGAGACATTGGCACAGGTTGCCCAGAGGAGTTAGGGATGCTCCATCCCTGGAAGTGTTCAGAAACAGGTTTGTTGGAGCTCTGAGCAACCTGGTCTAGTGGAAGGTGTCCCTGCCCGCAGCACAGAGCTCGGAGCTAGATGATCTTTAAGGTCCTTTCCAACCCAAACCATCCTGTGATTCTATGATCTCCAGTGAATGCTATATTCATCTTACGTATTTTTGTTGCAGAAGGGTGGTGATGATGGCAGTGGCCGGATTTCATGGTCTCTGGGAGGCTGTCAGAGGTTCCTGAGTACCATGTGATCTGTTATATCACGAGGGGTGGCAGTGGCAGGCTTACCCAGGTCCTGTTCATAAAACATGTGAGCAGCCTGGTGAAAGGCATGTGAGAGGTGCAAAGTTCTGTTACATTCCCAGCTCTTTTCAGGTGGGTTCAATTGCTTTGTGGTTCTCTTCCCTGACAGGTCTTGGCTCGTGGGCAGCTCTTGAGCAATCCCAACTGGAACGTCACACCGAAAGGCACCATGATAATGATGACTGATGTCACTGCAGCCCCCAGATTGGGGTCAGCTGCCACCACTCCAGCTGTGGCTCCTAACTTCTCCTGGATGCCAGAGGATGGCAGCCCCACGGCTGTGGAGCAGCCAATATTCCTCATGACCACTGCTGCTCAGGCTATCTCAGGTTTCTTTGTATGGACAGCTTTGCTCATCACCTGCCATCAGGTAAAACTCTGTCACTTGTACTTCTCATCCTTTCCTTTTCCCCACATGAAAGAACAGACCATTTCCACAGTGTGAATGGAGGGGAAGCACACTCTTTAAAACTAGCAGGTATAAAACATTTGGCCATCTCTGGAAGGTGTGCAGAAAGGTGTGTTATCTCAGGCCATCCTTTCACAGGTCTTTAGATGAATCTTGCCTTTTTTTTTGGTGTCAGCTGTTAGCTAAAAGATCCTAGTCACCTGTTATTTGACATTCCTCCTTTGATCTCCTGTGCCAGTGGATTCCACAGGCTGAACTCTGCTGCGGAAAGGAGTAGCAGGAAATGTTTCATTTGAATTTTTTTCCCCTCCCCTCTCTCTGGGGCAGGTGTCCTGGGAGCCAGAATAAGTCAAACCCTGCATCCTGTTCTGTCCCTCTCTTTCATGAAGTTGTCATGTGAACTGAAAAATACAGTGGGGAAACACAAGCCCTGTTATTTATCAACCTGTCTTTTGTACCTGTTGGATCATAGATTCCAGAGTGATGACTAGAATCTAGAAAAGTACAGCCTATTGATGGAGTACAGGGGCTAGTGAAGGTAAAAAATGGATTAGTCACAGAGGAATAAGAGTAACACCTGCAGTTTCACCAGCTTGGGTAACAATTACAAGTGCCATGGATCCTCCTGTCAAATTGATCACCTGCTGAGGGTAGGAAGAAATTTTCCTCTGCAGTATAACATTGCACAGTTAGGCATGAATGCCCTTCTCTGAAGAAACTGATGGAGGTCAGTGCCAGAGAGACACTTTTGATTGAAACGCGCTGTTGTCCTCTTACATGGCAGCAGTTTGTGTGCTCTCCCAGGCACATGGATCACAGGGCTCTTTTGACATCCCAAGGGCAAAGCTTGGAGTCATCTGAACTCAAGTGTCAGCTGTCTCTGTGCTGGGTGAGATGTGTCACTGGGATTGTCGCAAGGCAAAAATATCTCTAAGGTTTGTTAGTTTATTTTCAACCCGTTCTCCTCAGGAAATGAGGTTTTTGTGAGCTCCTCATGGGTTAAGAAGAGGAATCGGAAGTATTTGTGAGCCCTTCACAGGGAGAGGAAACAGAAGTATTTTTGAGCCCTTCAGTCAATATTGACCAGGAAGGGATAAGCAACAGACAGCTGTCATGGAGACAGAAGCCCCTCTCCCTTACAATGGAAGGATGAGATTGTCTGTGTATGTTTTGTTAGTCTCTGGAGAATCCTCACAGCGCCCCAAAATGCAGGGTGAAGCTTCAGACAAATGCTTGTGCCTCTTCAGGCAGCAGAATCAGTCAGTGGTGAGGCACGTATGTAATCAGCTGGCTGTTACTAATTCCAGCAGCTGGGACAGCAGCTCAGTGAGAATTACTGTACAGAGGCCTTCCCTCTGCTGACTCCGTGATCAACCGAGTATACCCACAACTCATGCTGAAGCTCTGCCCGTGTTATTAGGGCATGACAGGGGTTGTGCTCACCTTCAGGGTGTGCTTGTGGTCAATACCTTTTCCAGGAGGTGGGTATTCCGTGAAAAAGCATCTTAGGGGTGGGATTTAATGATGGCTCAGGAATTGTGAGTGGTGGGAGAGGGTGGGGTGGGGATGCTGTGCTCCCCCCAGCCAGTGACTTAAAGGCGTTGGCATGTGTGCAGTCGGACAGAACAAACTGTGTGGTTCCTTTGAGCACAGTGCTCCCCTGATGGCTGACCTTTTGTGGCTGTGCTGTGACCCATGTGCAGAATGACACCTTTTGAGCAGATGGGCTGTGGCTTATCAGCTTTGGGATGTGCTGTAAAGGGCTCTCAGGTTGTTTCAGGTGAAAGTCTCAAAAGCATCCAAAACAGCCAAAAGAGTGAGTGTTCACAATAAGCGTGCACTTAATTGCGTGCACCTTCCCTTTTCAGAGAAGAGCAGCCTGCACTGTTATGAATCTTAGGTACTTAAAAGAGGATAGCAGGAATATAGGACTGATAGCTGGAAAAAAAGGTATGAACAAAAGAACGTGGGCAGGGTGATGTAAAAATAAATCAATTCCCTATAAGAAACTAGATTAGAAATGCATCCATTTTCTCTTCCCTCTCATTCCTCCTCTCTGCAAGCTAAGGGTTGCTATATCAATGCCATATGATAACAGTGATTTATCTTTTCTTTTATGTTCATCACCTTGAGGCTGCTGGAGGCAATCAAGAGGTGATTTACTGAGTTTGTTTTTCCTGGCCCAATTGACTCTCCAGTTCTACTTTCTCCTCTCTGCTCCATATACCGCTGATCCCGGTCTCCCCTCTCCGTCTCTCAGATCTACATGCATCTCCGCTGCTATAGCTGCCCAAATGAACAGCGCTACATCGTTCGGATCCTCTTCATTGTGCCCATTTATGCCTTTGACTCATGGCTCAGTCTCCTGTTCTTCACCAATGACCAGTACTATGTTTACTTTGGCACAGTGCGGGACTGCTATGAAGGTAAGGGGGGTCCGACAGAAAATGGGGGGAGGGGTGGTAAGTCTCTGCCCAGAGAGAACTCTATTTCTGGTTGAAAACAGGGAGAAAGCGTCACTGTCAACATACTGAATGGTGTGCCTAAATGGATGACCATGACTTGCTTAGTGACTGAAAATCACAGAATCATAGCATGGTTTGTGTCAGGATGGACCTTTAAAGATCATCTAGTGCAGCACCCCTGCCATGGTTTGGGACATCTTTCACTAGATCAGGTTGTTCAAAACCCTCTTCAACTTGACTGTCTCCCTCACTGGCCTCTGAGCATGAGCCTTCCCTCCAGTGTGCTGTAGAGACAAAATTTTTGGTTTTCTGGGGTCCTTTGCTTCAGGAAGGTAAAAGCTTTTGGTAAAGCAAAAAACTCTGATGGTATCTGGGTGTCAGAAAGTGAGGTATTGCTTAGCTCCTGTCTCTTTAACAGCACTTAACAGCCAGACACTTGCTTTGTCCTGTGTTCCTGGTGCAGTTTGTTAGCAATGTATTCTTCTGGTCCCATCCTGTGGCCACTTGTGTGCTTGCACAGGGTAGCACAGTGGCCATGTGCTGTGGCTGGTGAAGTGTAAAGTGCTTTGGAGTCCTGTAGAAGAGAGGGTGCCATGTTCAGGATGAGCACTTCCTTGGTGTTGGTTATCTGCTGCAGTGATGTAATACCACTAGCACTGTATGTGAGGGAAATGGTTACTTTCCTGTAAATGCTATTGTAACTTCTCTCCTGGTCTCATCCTGAGAGAAGCCTCTACGCACCCTGTACTCTAGCAGTGTATTTTTGAGGACAATTTATCACCGTACCCTCATTAAACCCTAACTCATTGGTGCAGTTATTTTGGTGAGATCTGCATTGCAGGGAGTTGCCCCTGGCCATGTGAACAAGTTAATCAGCTGAAGGGACCAGCAGGCCCTCCTTCACGTTCCTAACAATGCTCTGGATGCAGCAGCAGATGGCAAACACGCACACGTGATGCAAGAAGGCATCTTTGTTTGGGCCTAGTTTTTTTCTTTCCCTGCCCTGTACGTGTGTATAGGTCCAGTAGGAAGCCTGCTGCTCTCCTAGCAACAGCCCGCATCCCTCTGCCTCTCCTGCTCTGGGAGTTTGCAAACATTTGAGCATCTGCTCAGGAGGCTGCCCATGCTCCAGAGTTCACCTCTGTTGGCCTGTATGAGAAAACTACAGGTTGGAGGTGAAAACACCTTTGGAAAGCAGGTTCTCTTCCCTCACTTTTTCTGGGCATTGCTTCAAAACAGCCTTCTTGTTCTTTTCCCTCTCTTGCCATCCACCTTCTTTACTTTTTGGGAAGGTTTTACATTGCAAAGTGGGCTGTTAGGGAATGGTGGAAGAAGACCCTATTAATAAATTTTGAAAGCTGTCTTAAGCCATTTATGGACTGTATTTTGTAGTGTGTTAGGAGGAGCCTGTTTTGGTGTTACGCTTTCATGTGACTCTGCTTCTGTACAAACACTGACACAGATAGGGTTTGTTCGGGGGTTTTTCTCTTGTTATATTGATATCATGAATACCATCTGATGAATGTGGACCAGGAATGGGAGAAGAGCTCTTTGCTGTTGTGATGAGCTTTGCTAGTTAGCACTTCTTTTGGGGATGAATGGGCAGATATTTCTCCCTTTTTTTCTTTTTCTTTTTTTTTTTTTTTTTTTTGTTTGGTTTGGTTTGGTTTTCTTCCTCTGATGTCATCTGTTCCCTGGTGCTTGTGGAATGGGCAGCTGGTATTGTAATGACCACATCAGAGGGCAGGGGTCACTGGAGGACAATAGGAAAAGCTCAGCTTTTCTTCCTCTGGGTGCTGGGAGCTGTCAGCTAAGTTGCAGGAAAATTGAAGGCAAAAGGGGTTACCACAGTTATTTAAATAAGTTTTCCATGGTTGGTGTTTTCTGCCCTAATTAAAGCTTTGGCAAAATCATTACTGTGTGAACTTTGTTCAATAATAAGGATTACAGATGGAATAACAATATTCCAATTACATACACAGAAGCATGTGTAGCACTGGCTTTTATGTGCCATAGCAGTCTTGCCAGCTAGACACGTCTACAAGCCATAAGTACAATGTTTTGAGAGTATAAGTGTTTTGGGGAGCATGGAGTACCTCTTTGCCAGGGCATAGTTTGGATACTTATAGAAGAATTTGACTGACTTGGGAAGATCATTCACGTGGAAATATTGACCTCAGGTCTAATAACTGGCTGCTTGGGGAGATCAGCTTCTCAGTGTTGTACATTATTAGGTTTCTGTTCTTATTTTATAAGTTCCTTGAGACTGCTGTTTCTATCCCAGATTATTTGGGGCAAAAAGCAGGATTTGGGTGTTGTCATTCTAGGGAATGTCCAGACACAGGTGACCATTATAATGTTGCAAGAAGGGTCATCTGGTCTGTCATTTTGCCCCAGGGCTGTCTGTGATAAATGCAGAAGTGCAGTCCTTGCCCTAAAAAATCTCACAACTTTGATGGTCTGACAGCAGTTATAACAAGTCAAGAGAGTGGCAGACAGGGTGTATACAGGCTCACTGCATGCATGTTTAAGTGAGTTTGGGTCCCATGAAAAGGAGATATATCTGTTATGGGGAACTGGAATGGGGCAGAGTATTAGTGGTCAGTCTGTTTGTCATCTGTACCAAGTTGCTGGGGAAGGCGGAGAAGAGGTGGCCTAAGGAAACGGTTATTTAGCACACAAGAAATTTCATCTTTTTGAGAAAATGAAGCACAGAGCCTTTTTGTTTTGCAAAAATCTCCACCAGATATGAAAACAGAGTTTCACTGATTGTTATAAACCCTCTGTTTCTCCAACTCTTATGTCTATAGTCTGGTTACCTGGCAGAGACAAACTCTGTTCATCAGCCAAAAGATTAAATACAGGAGATAACATACGGCTGATGGATCAGAGATATCTTTTCCAGATTATTTAGTATCAGCGTAATGTCCTGGAATAATGCACAGGAACCCTGTAAAGAATGGCATCTGTAAGATGCCAAATAAAACAGGGACTGACTATAGTTTTAAATGGTTCTGTGACCCTTTTGGCATGAGTCATGGAACTCGCCTGGGACTTTGGCCAAACTCCCGTTCAGATAGTCTTGTGAGTGCTGAGGTAGCATGATAAATGCAGTGAAAATGATCTGGAGTGCTTTGAAGGGAAAGGTGCTGCACAAGCAATCCCTGCTAATGTTTGGTCTGTTGCCTGTACTCTTGGTCCTTGCACCTGTTTTGAAGTTGGTTGTCATTTTACTGTGATTGATGTCTTTGCAGCCTTTGTAATATACAACTTTCTCAGCCTCTGCTATGAGTACTTGGGAGGGGAGAGCTCCATCATGTCTGAGATCAGAGGGAAACCAATTGAGTGAGTATTTATTGTTCTTACAGCATGACGCTGTCCTCCTTATGTGCCCTTCTACTATTTCTCTATCCCTGTCCTGAGAAACTGTGTCAGGTGGCAAATGTCTGCTGGAACTGGGCAGTGTGGATGATGATGATTTACCAGTACCTTGCTCTTAGACAGATCAGGCTGATCACATCCTCTTAGGCAAGCTGGACTGATTCACAGCTTTTCTGGACACCTACCTATTCCTTTGTTTATTTTCTTACTCCCTTCTCCTCCTTTAAATCCTTTCTGCCTTCAGTTGATTGTGTGTGCCTCCTCTAGGAACTATGTTTCTCCCCATGCTACTCAGTTACAGGGGAAAAAAAAATTGCAGTGTATGGTCAGGATGTTGTTTCAGACATATCTCTAAAAGAGGGTATGGCCATAACTGCAGTCATTGTTGGAGAAAGCACCAGTCCTACAACTTTGTTACAGAGAGGGTAGATAAAGAGGGTGGGAATCTCACACTCTTGCCCAAATCTTGCTTGTGAACTCTTTTGTTGGCTCTTGCAGGTCCAGCTGTGTATATGGAACTTGCTGCCTGTGGGGAAAGACATATTCGATTGGATTCCTGAGATTCTGCAAACAGGTATAGGCTGGAGGGACTGGGCCATCTTGCAGAAATTAAGTGTGTGGTGGTGGCAGTGGTGCCTTTTGCTGCTGAATTTCTGGAATCTTTGAGGGGGGCTCTAACAGCATTTTGAGAGGCCTGTGGACTGCTGAGAAGAGGAGGTGTTTCAGGGTTGGTTTGTTTAGAATGATTTTAACATTTTCTACTCAACCCCACATCAGGAAGGCCTTAATTAAAGACACAAGTTATCTCCTGAAACTGATGTTCATCCTAGGAAGAAACTCTTTCCCTTTCTGGATTACAGAGGTCCCAACTCTAAGAAACTGATGTCTGTGTTGTGTCGCAGACACCCCACAGTTGTGTAACAGCCTCCTGAATACCCAGTGCTGTTGTGGTTTGGAGCTGAGGAGGGGATGGAGGTTAAGCATGACACATTGGTTTGTAAGAGCAACCGAGTATTGCTCACCATGTGTGTCTGTCTGTGCTGAGCTGTCGAGGGCGGGTGAATGGGGAAGATCTAAACCTCTGTGCAGCCCTTGTCTGCTCATTGCAGGTCAGTCACCTCTGGCTGTCATGAAACAGCAGGTGAATTTCAGAGCTTTGCTCACTTCCTGAAATGAACACAGGAGGCAGAACCCTGTGGAGGCAGTGTGAAGCATGTCTGGTTCTTTGAAAGGGCTGAGGTCATTGTAATTTCAGTCACTGGGTCTAGATATCTGCCCTGGCTTCTCCTGAACATCATGGCCCATCTTCTGTGTTTTAGCAATATGCAGGAACATCAAAAGTACAGTGCAGCCTCATGGTAATATTGTGTTAACCTGTGCTGCATAAGTGGCCGTTTTCAAAGGACCACTTCTTTCGCATACCTGTTCTGTTTGTCCCTGCCCCATATTTTGTCCTTATGTGGGTTTCCTGTTTTCTTGCCTGATACTTTTATTTTCTAGTCTGCACTCAGTATGCTGCTTCAGCTGTTTCTCTTGGGTTTCATTTGGACACCCTTTGGTTGATTCACTGCATTACCTATTCTTTTTGCTCCTAATGTTAGCTTTTACCTTTTAAATATATCATAAGCAGATGTAACACCCGTGAAGGCGAATGAATGGTGGAGAAATAATTTCCCTTAGACTTCTTGCTTCTCACATCCCACAACCTCTGGCAGATATCACCACCTGGGTTGCATGTGTCTGTGTTTGGAAAGTTTGTTCACAACAGTGAAGACTAGAAGCACACTTTGGGGAATGGGGAAGGTGTGCTTTTTCTGCTGGTTTCCATAAATCCCAGCTCATTTGGTAACTCTGATTTCAGTAGATACTTTGCTTTTCTTTTGCTGGTATCTGGCAGCAATTTTGCTACTCATGCCTGCCCTTCACTAACTGCTAAGTCTGCTGGGGAGGCTGTATTGCAAAGAGATGCTTAAATACTTCCATCCTTCTTGGCTTCACCTTAAATATTGCCTTGGTGAGAAATTGTTGATGCCAAGGTTCACTTTCTGGTACTTCTAGACTTCCAGGATTTTTGGGGAAGACCCTTTCAAGGCAAATTCCTGGGAAGGCTGGTGCAAAAGGGCAACAGAGCAAATGCCAGTGCTGATCTGTGCGGTATCTGCCATCATGATGATCAGGAAGAGGAATGTGCTGAAAGGAACACGTTGCCCTTTTTTGCCGTGTTCTCACCATCTCTGGCACTTCTGTTGCCTCCCATCAACACCTGCCCATTTTCTGCTCTTTCCAGTCCCTTTCATCCTGAAGGAACCTGTGTGTTATAAACATTTCTTCTTTCCACCTTCACACCCTGCCCCCCAAACTTTTCTCAGGCACGTGCTTGTTGTGGGTCAGTCTGCCTGTGTTGCCTGTAGACCTCCAGCAGTGTGGTGTTTTGCTGGTGTCTGTGGTGTAAAATCCAAGCAGCTTGTTTCCTTAAAGATGTCTTGATCAAGGTTCTTTGCTGGGCCTCTGTCTGGTGACCCTCACACATGGGTCACACACCATCCATGTGCTTCCCATATGCTACAGCATCTTCTGGGGAAGCAACTAAAAATAGTACGTGGTGGTTTGGATTGCAGGGAAATGGTTAAATGTCCCCAGATCGGAAGGAGGGGAAGCTCGGAGGACAGAGTTGTTTACCAATTAGCCTGACCTTTTCCAGTTCACATATTTAAAGTGACTCACTAACTGGCATGTGCTGAGGTTTTTAATCTCCTTGAAGTCTTATGACCACTAACAAATTGCATCGTGTCCAAAGCAATTATTACTGTTTGGTTTTACCTTCTTTCCTTACACAGCCTTCCCCAACATGTACACAGGTCAGCACCTACCCAGGCTCTTCCAACCTCCTTCAGGGAGACACAGGTCACATCTCTTCAGGGAGACATTTTTAGGGCCATAAGTCTTCCCTTTTTTAGGACTTTGAAGTTCAACATCTGGAGAAAGTTGAAGAATGTGGTGGCTTTGAGAGAACACTCAGTCCCAATAGGAGCAGTAGTTTATACAGGCAGAATGGATAGAGCTGATCCCAAGTGCCATGGAATCTTTGGGGAGATTCAGTAAAGGTCATGTGGATGGCAACAGAATAGCTCGTAACTTGTGTGTGGCAACACACATCGCTGTGTTTACAAAACGCCTTCATATTGTGGCAGCTGTCAAAAGTTCCTCTTCTGACAGCGGGGTTCCCCTCCAGTCCAGGGGACCTTCTTGCCTAACTTTGTGACAACTATGGACTGGAGTTTGCTTTCCTTTCCCAGTGTGTCTCTGTTAAACTTGCTGTGTCTGTGCCATAGCATAGTGTGGGATTTTTTGTTTTTCATACTGTTATAGTGCATAAATGTGCTGCACCACAGCCTGTGAAAAGCACCTCTGGAAGAGTAGGGCTGAGCAGCTTCTAGGAACAACCCTACAGAGAGGTTTTTCTTCCCATTTTGGACAAGTAGATAGCACACGTACATCTTCTGAATCTCCTTCATCTCCTTTTGGGTGCTACAGTCCTCAAGCACAATTGATGAGCAAGTGGCAGGCTCAGACTTCTTGTTGGGGCTGGATTGTGTTGCCTTGCAGAGTGGTCCCAGTAGACACTCCATCATGATGCTGGTTTGGCAACTTGTCCTCTTGTACCTCCTGCCTTCTCATTCCTCCTCTCTCTTTTGTGTAGGCTACCCTGCAGTTCTGTGTGGTGAAGCCCCTCATGGCGATCAGCACAGTCATCCTTCAGGCCTTCGGCAAGTACCAGGATGGTGACTTTGAGTAAGTTTATTGATTTAGCATGCAAGACTTGGCTGCCCCTTCTCTGCCTGGCTTTGCTTATTGTCCTTGTGTGTGCTGAGCCGTGGGAAAAGATGAGACTACATGGACTGATGTGCATGAGAAAAGAAGGCAGAGGTAGCCCTCTTTTAGTTTCATGCTTTTTCTGCCTTGGTTACAGGGGGGAATGGGACAGGGAGGCAGGAAGGAAATGGACTCTTGGAACTCTCTGTTGACAGTGGCAAGGGGAAAAGATCATGCCGAAGTTTCAGGCATTCATATATATCTTCTCTTTTCAGTGTAACCAGTGGCTACCTCTATGTGACTATCATCTACAACATCTCTGTCAGCCTGGCACTGTATGCCCTCTTCCTTTTCTACTTTGCCACACGTGAGCTGCTCAGTCCCTATAGCCCAGTCCTCAAGTTCTTCATGGTGAAGTCTGTCATCTTCCTGTCCTTCTGGCAAGGTGAGCTGCTTTTCCCTTCTCTTGCTAGGCACAAAGAGCTCTCTGCAGGGGCTCAAACATAGGAGTTGATAGAGCAGATGTTGATTAATAGACATTCTGTCTTTCTATATTCCATTTGGTTTGTAGTCATTCATTGCTTTTTTCTGGGAAACCTGTTTTGCTCATTTTAATTTTTGTTTATATGCTTCTGAATCCTTATTATCCCTGTGTGTGCATGTGCACAAGAACATCTACCTGGCAAAATCAGCTGATAGGGTGAAGAGTCCTCTGCATTGCTGAAACAATCATAAAACACAAGCTGCCAACATTTTATCCGCCTGCTGCCATTTTATCGATTAAAGTGGCACATCTAAAAAATTTTAGTGCTTTTTTTAGTGCTCTATAAATAAAATTTTAATGGTATGTCTGTGATGTATGTGAAGCAGCAAGCTGGCTGGGTGCAGTGTGTTCTGCCACAGAACCACCGCCAGGAGAAGGACATTCAGAATTCATACACATGATGCAGAGGCACAGTCGGAAAGTTGAAATTCCACCTAAGCTTAGTGCTTCTGACTAATTGGCTCTAAGCATTTCCCTGTTCAGTGCCCTACTTAGGTTTACTGAGCTGCACTTCAAAGGCTAATTGAGTAGGAACTTAGGTGGAATTTAGGCTGTTGGAGTATGGCCCATCCTCCCTATTTACAAACTAATAAGCTGTCTAGTTTATCATCTTGAGGCATCTGGTCACACACTTTGTCTTCTCTGAAATTTTTCAGCCACTAAGCTGTTGACAGGGAGAAACCTGTTTCTTATAGTGGTGTGTCAAAAACACTAATATGCTTAAATGCAAAGTTCTGTTACTTCAGTTTTTGCTCTAGCTAGTGGAAGTGCTGATGTTGTAAAATGTGGAATATGTCAGAATTTTCTTAAGAAAGGACATTCTTTGATGTTTGATCTTTGTATACTTTCAAGTCTAATCAACAAGAAAAGAGGTTTAATCCGTGAAACGGCAGCCAACAAACAAGCTCCAAGTGATACCCAGGTGTTAGAAGGACGAATTACTTGACAGTAGAATTGCCTTGTTAAGGTTTAGGGCTTAACATGTTTCAGTGACCTCAGGGGAAGTTAACAAAACTTGGGAAGAAGGATGTAACACAGATTGTGGGCACAAAAAATGCAGAATTTACAAGCCACAGGGACATTTGGCAGAACCCCCAAGATAGGAAGAAACTAATAAAGACTGCTCAGCAACTGTGCTGAATCAGCTGCAGCTGAGTAAAAGTAGTTCTGGCAGGGGGAGATCACGGCCACTGACCCAAGAAAGCACCGACTCGAGAGAAAGACTGAGCGTGCAGACTAATTAGCACGAGCAGTGAGAGGATCATTAACCAATAGAAGACAGAATACTAATTAAAAAGAGAATTAGGTAATTTTTAGCCAAGGAACATTAGTAGCTTTGTTTGCTAAAATGTATAAATAGCAAAAAGCTTTGGTAGCCATCATGCTGGCTTTGTGGATTTCCCAGCCAGCACCCCTTTCTATGCAGAACTGTAAATAAGCCAAATACCTGGACTCTTTGTGTGGATTGGCATCTTGTACACTGTGTTAAAGAACCTATTTTGGGACAACACTGAGATCACCGGAGTGCTTACAAAAATACCTGACTCCACTTACCCTTTTGGACTTGATTAATTCCTGCAGCAGTTAGTTTCACAGTTTGTGTCAGTTGAGAATAGAAGGGGATCAGTGTTTGAATATTCTTTGCCTAAATCTATTTGTCTCATTTTACTTCTCCTTTCTCTGTTGTACAAGTGACCATAGGTGGGTGTTTGTAGCTCATGTGGTGAGTGGGGTTGTGTCTAGGACGTACAGCACAAACAGCTATTTCCATTCTTTGCAGTTACTGTGACACCATGTTTTCTGCACATTTACATGAACTTGTTCCTTTGTTTAGGGATGCTGTTGGCCATCTTGGAAAAGTGTGGTGCCATCCCCAAAATCCACTCTGCTAATGTGTCTGTGGGTGAAGGCACAGTAGCTGCTGGCTATCAAGACTTCATCATCTGTGTGGAGATGTTCTTTGCAGCCATTGCCCTGCGCCACGCCTTCACATACAAGGTGTATGTGGACAAGAGAATTGATGCCCAAGGTAGGAAGTATGCCAGGGCTTGTCTCTTTGGTACTGAGACTGGGTGGAGACTGGTCCCTCAGGCAGCCAACACACTGAAATGACTCCCAACCCGATAGCTTAGAAAATGCCACATCCCCTCCTGCGTGGTGTCTGAACAGATTTATTGTGCAACAGCTCTCTGGGGCAGAAACCTTGTGTGAATTGCACTGTTCCCTTTTCAGTTCCCCAGTATGCCACCCACGACAACTTGTTGCAGACCTGAGGGCTGTAAGATGTTGCATTGTTTCGGTAGAATGGGTTTGTCCTTCTTCCTGTCTCCCCAGAGGGGAACTCCATTGCTCCAGATTATGCAACAGACTTGAGGGCAGGAGGGACAGGGCCTAAAACAGGCTCTGTTTTGAATCTGGCTTGGGAAGATGAGTCTGTGCTTTGGCAATATGTTTGTCATGGAGGAGGATCTTCCTGTAACGACTTTGTGAGGGCTGGGTTGCTATAAGGAAGATTCTTATTTTGGGGAAGAGGAAGATGGATGTTATCTCTGGGAAAAGGAGGTTTTGTGCCTAGTCTATGCAGTGTTTTCCGAATAAAGGGATTCCTTCCTGCTGAGGGAGATCTGTGCCAAGGTGCAGGAAGACAGCAGCCCTTGGACAGGTGTTGATGTAGATGACCCCTCCATCCCAGCCAGCCCCAGAGGTTTTGGAAGAACGGTGGTTGCAGTGGGGACAGATGAGATCTATGGGTGATGAAAGGGTAAACTGCTGGTCAGTACAGTGGGGAATGTTTCAGCGGGCCTTGTTCAGTTCTTGTTATTTCCTCTTTCTCTCTGTCTCTCTCTCCTCTTCCTTTTATCTCTTCCTTGCTTTGGCCACTGGTCCCTGATGCAGCTGTTCCATCATATGGGCCATACGGTAGGTACAGCATGCTTTGTGTGTTTGTCTCAGTTGGTTTTTAGCTGGGATGCTGTTCTCTCCTGATTCCCAGCCTGCCTACAGCCTGCCCTGTCCCTTGTTCCCCTTTCCTTGCAAGTCTGTAACTCGACTGCCTCACACAGCTGCTTTAGGGTTGTCTGGATTATAAGTAGTAAAACAGCCACGTGGGCATTAACGCGTAGCTTTAGAGCATTTGCGTTGGAGCTCTGGGGATCTCTCTCCAAAGAGTTGCGCAGGCTCTCAAAGGAGCTGCTCTCACCCCAGCCTCCCTTCACTTTTATGACTGCCACAGATGACCAGCATGCTTTGGTTCTCTGGGGAGCTCATCCCCAGAACTGACCAGAGCCAGAAGCCCATACTGGAAATGGAACCGAAGCCATGAGACATGGCAGCTCCTAGAAGGAGACACAGCTTCCCTCTGTGCTCAGCACTTGGGTGGTACATTCTCCAGCTGTTGCTTCCTTCATGGTATCATTATAACACATGGGGTTGTTCTGCCTCTAGTACTGCCTGTTTCCCTCCTTTCCTTACTTTGTGCTGCTTTCCACTCATATGATTTCTTTCCCATGGGCACTTTGATACCACCTAGCAGTCTTAATTTTCAGTGGGTGGAATGGCAAATGCCATTTCTCCTGCATTTTTAGAATTTACTTAATTTTTGTCTTCTGAAAGCATTTAGAGGAGCACCTCTCTACCTGACTGTATTTGTTGCACAGCCAGGCCAGCACTGGTAGTGTGTAGTGGAGGTTGTCACTGTGGGTGTGTCCCGTTCTCATGGTGTGTCCTCCATTTGGTGCTGTGGTGGATTCACTTGGTTCATGGTGTCTGGGTTTAGGAGCACCACTGGTAAAACTCGATACTATTTGTGTGGTTTTTCCTCAGCAGCTGCTTAAGGAAGTCTGTAACACACCTTCTGTGGGATCTAGGATCGCATGTTCCCTGTTCTCCTTACCTTCGTGTTAAGAGATGTGGGGAAGGCAGCAGTCTTCTTTACTTGTCCCTTCCTGTCTTACCCAAACAGGTCGCTGTGCTCCCATGAAGAGCATCTCCAGCAGCCTCAAGGAGACCATGAATCCCCATGACATTGTCCAAGATGCGATCCACAACTTCTCTCCAGCCTACCAGCAGTACACCCAACAGTCGACACTGGAGCACGGTCCCCCCTGGCGCAATGGCAGCCACGTGATCTCGCGCTCCCACAGCTGCTCCGGTGCCCGCGACAACGAGAAGACCCTCTTGCTGAGCTCCGATGATGAATTCTAGGAGGGGAAACTGCCAGCACAGGCTGTCATTTTCCTTTTTTTTTTTTTTTTTTTAATAATTTATTAATGCAGAAACACGCAAGTCATATCACTTCCTAGAGAGTAAAGATTGCAGAAGTGGGCACTTCCCATTAGCTTTTGTGGGTACGGACACGATGAGCAATGCGGAGGTGGCGGAATGGCCAGGACTCCATGCTCGAGCCCATTCCTTACAGCAGCAATCAGAACTGATTCAAGCAAAGCTCCAGGGTTTGGGGCACTGGCTTCCCACACCTGCCCAGCTTGGTGTGGAGGGTGACTGGCCGGAGCCTGGAGTGGTAGCCAAAAATATTTTGGTTTTTTTCCAACAGGACAACCTGACTGCTTTCTATTTCTTTTCCTGAATGGTTGATGTAGGCACAGTTTTCCTCCCAGCTCCCTGGTACTAACATCTATCTCTGTGATCCTTGGGAAATAGAATGGGGATGCAGCCATAAATGTTCCTGAGGACCAGACCGGAGACTGGTCTTTCTATATAGCCATTGCCTTGAGTGCTAAGTAAGGAACATCTGTCCCCACCCTCCTGAGCACCTGGTTATGAGTCCTTGAGTGAGTGAGGGGGAAAAGGACAGGGCTTTCTTCGTGTTCCTTGGCTCCCTGCATTTCCAATTGCTATAAAACCTTGTTGAAGCTCACTGGGGATGGAATTACTTTTTCAAAAGGGTGGAGTTTTTTAATCACCAGGTGTCCAAGCTTCCCATCTCCCTGGCTTCCTGTGGCAGGAAGCCTCCCTGGAGCATCTGTCTCCTGCTAACAAGACTGAGGACTGGCTATGGTAGATGGTGGAAGTTTGAAGAGCTCTGGCCCCTTCACCCCTCTTTGGGAAGGGAAGATATGTAAACACAAAACCAGTTTTTCTTCTTGTTTCCTATCCCCCAGCATCACATCTGTCCCTCTTAGAGGTAGCTGCCAGAGCAGGTCCTGGTCTCTCACAGGTAGCTCTCCCCATGCTCATCATCAATGACTTTTCCTGAGCTGCACAAGTTTTCCCCTTAGGCTGGAATATTCAGGAAGGAATCTTGCACACTCCTTTGTTTTTTATTTTTGTAGCTGTTCTGGGCCAAGGTGGAGCAGACTTGAAATCTGACATGACTTGGCTGGTCAATTTGTCCCTTTTATTTTCTCAGGCAGCAATTGCTGCTGCTGCTGCACATTTCACAGGCTCTGCTGCACCTGCAGTGCTATCAAGGGTGGAAGCAGCATCCATGGAAGTGGGAGAAGCTTCCCCTTCTGTTAGGTTTTGGATGAACCCATGGGTACTTAGTGGAGCCAAAAGAAAAGTGATCCTTCTGTAGATCTATCCAGGGACCAGGAAATGCCTCTTGCTTGCTTAAAATTATCTAGGGGAAGAGTGGGCAGCACACTCAAGTGCTACAGCTCAGGTGTTCCTACCTGCAAGTGAGAAGCAAAAATGAGAGATTGGAGCAAGCTGCTGTGTTCAGCTGTAGTTTCTCCCTTCCTCTCCCACTTGATGCCTCCCCTGCCAAGGGCAGACCTGTGTGATTCTGGATTGCTCCTTGCTGCTCTGCTAGGAGAACTGGAGTCTGGTTTGCTGCCTGGAGTTTGTGTTACCGTTTGTTTCCTAATCCATCTGCTTGTTCATTGAGTGTCTCAGAAGTGACAGTGAGTGAAGAGCACCTTATTTATTCAGCACCTCTGCCCAAGCTGGGCAGCTTCTCTGCTGCTGGATTTCCCCATTTACACACATCCTGCAATGCCATGCTGTTAGTTACTAATTTTCCTAAGTCTGTGACTGCTTATTTAGACATGCAAACACACTCTGCCAGGCTTTGTGTGGCCTTGGTGTAAAATTTCCTCATGCATAAGCCACCTGGAAAGCAGGACTGAAGGTTGAATGGACTTTCCTTCTGTCTTCTATGGCTTTGATTAACAGTCCTTTAATGTGAAATACTTATGTTACTCTCCCTTTTAGGAAAGTGGGGCATGGGACATGGTCCCATCCTCCCCTTTCTTTGCATTTGCAGGCCTTGATGATGTCCCAGTATCACTTGGTGACAGCCCC
Organism: Corvus kubaryi; assembly: GCF_017639235.1. Classification (NCBI taxonomy): domain Eukaryota; kingdom Metazoa; phylum Chordata; class Aves; order Passeriformes; family Corvidae; genus Corvus; species Corvus kubaryi. The sequence continues at coordinate 15,747,162 of NW_024582061.1, read as the reverse complement.
CAATCCCCCAATCCTTGTTGCATTTGGGTGGCTGAAATCTGTGTGATTGCCCCATTGAGCATGAAGGTGGTCCAGGCTTAGAGAAGTGTTTCTTAGAGCTTATTTTGAAATGTCTCCTGCATATATATATATATATATATGTATATGTGTATATATATATATGCTGTACAGAGGATCTGGATATTCTCAAAGCATCGTGTGTGTAATGGTTTCAATATAACTCTTTTGCACCAGCTGCCTTTGGAGGAGCTTGGTGAGCTAGTGCCCAACAAGCCAGCTGCCCTACTTTATAATTTTATATACATATATGTTTTTTAACACCACACAAAATCATCCATCACTGAGCTTCCTGCTCTCCCTCGTGACTGGCAAGTGCCAGAGCAAGCGCTGGCTCTGAAGCCACTTTGTGTTGGAGGAACAAATATGAGATCCAGAGCTTGAAACTGAGAAGGCCAAGGCATCCATGGCGTTGTAGATCTGCTCATGGTAGCCCAGGGCCCAAGAAATGTGCTGGTTCCAGGAGTAGACCCTTGGAGCTGCTCTCCCTCACCTGCTTCTGCTCTCCTTCCTTCCTTCCTTTTTTGTTTACCATGTAACATACCCATGGGATTTATTATTTTTCCATATAGAGTAGTTCTTTGTATATAAATGACTGAAAAAAAAGTATGATAAATAAGACAGAGTCACCTAGTTTTGTACCTATCGTGTTTAACTGATGTGAGCTCAGCGACAAGCCGCTCTCTATTTTGGTCTTTGTGACGTTATACTCTGCAGAAATGAGCAAATATGATGACAAATAAAAAATATAGAGATAATATAGATTGTACTTAAGCTGGCTCTGTGTGGTGCTGTCTGGGTGACTTCTCTGAGTTCTTCTTCCTTGCAGGGACTGAGGCTTGGTGGGTCAGGATGTCTTGTCCTCTTCCCAGAAGGAAAACTCTGTGTATCTATGTAGGAACTGATGGAGAAGCATCACTGCAGCACCCTCGGCTGAGACACCACTGCTGGCCCAAGGCAGGAGTGAAACCCATGTGTCAAAAACCTGGAGCAGAGATCAATCCTTCCTTAGGTGTTCACTGTGAAACACCAGTGGAAGAGAGGGGGCCCCAGCAAACTGTGGCTTTGGGATTTTCTTCCATGAGCAGTGTTTGGGGCTGGGGGCATTTGCAGAGGGAATGGGAATGTCAAACCCCCAAACCATCCGGAGTGCTGCAAACTGCTGGGGACCTGGCCCACCAGGACATTTGGAACATGCTCACTGCTTCTACCTCAGCTCTGAGGAAGGGTGGCTTTTCCACAGAGGGAGGAGGTCTGGCTTCATCTCCCAGTAAGGTCCCTGCCACACTTCTTCCCCTTCTCCTGCCATCCATGGGCAGAAGCTCCTTGCTTTCCTCCTTGCTGTTTCCAGGTAAGGCAGTAAGGTCACTCAGCAGGGAAGTTTTTTGGCACAGATGCCCTGACTGCACCTGCCTCTTCTGCACCTGGTCCAATTTTTGTAGTGAAAAGCATTATCTTTCCCAGGAAAAGCTGATTCAGCACAGCTGAACTGCTCCTGAAAGCAAGTGCTTTGTGGGGGGGGGGGGTGGTATTCAGCATTAAGCATGCTTTTTTAGGCCTTTTCTCTCAGAGACTATAAATCTGTTTTTGTCTTAAAAAGCCATGAGCTATCCCCCATCCCATTTTTTTTGGGTGCATTCTTGAGCGTGTCTTGCAGCAAAGCTAGAGAGAGCCTGCAAATCTGGTCTCACTCAGACACAGCTCTGTCCCAAGTTCAAGAATGACCAAACACACTCTCTATGTTTGTGGAAAAAAAAAAAACAACTTGCTTTATTTGTAAAGTCTACAAAATACAGAGGAGTCGGGTAGGACACATACTGTAAGTCAGAAAATAAATAAGTTTTTTTTTTGCTCTATATAAGTATAAGATAAAATGTGATTTGCATATATAAAATATAAAGTACGGCTCTGTACCAACATCCTGGCTGTGCCGAGAGGCGGAATGGCAAAGAGGACGTGAAAATAACTTATGTTCGTGCAATAAATAAACCCAAGAGGAGTTGGGGTGGGGGATACCAACCACAGTGCCCCATCCAGGAGTGGCAGGCACCTCTACAGGGAAGAATGGAGGCTGCAGCTGAGGGCGGCTGGCGTGGCAATACCCAGGCAGGGGCAGAACAGAGGGGCAGGGGAATCATCTGCAGCAGCAGCTCCCGAGCTGGGTCTGCCTCCTGCTACCTCCCCTGTGCTGCCTGTATTTAGCGAACCCAGCTCTTCTCCAGTCTTTCAGCCTGCTCGAGAGCCGGTTGTCCCACACCAGTGTCCAAGCTGGAGGAAAACCAAAGGGAGGAGCCTACCTGCCTGCCAGGCAGCTCCCAGGAGCAGGGATGCTCTCCACCCCTACTTCCCACCTCCTGCACCTCCACCCCTCTCTCTGCCTCCGCATCTCTGACTCTCGAGGGCCAGGAGCACCTTTCCATGGGCTTTGTAGGTGGTGGGGCCATACAAGCTGGCCTGTGCTGAGCAAAACAGTGTTTATCTCTGCTCCAGCTGCCTCCGCTTCCTTCCTGCCGGTGCTGCTGGATTTCAGACACCCGGCCAAGCTGAGTGTCCCGTCAGCAGGAAGAGGCGTGAAGGATGTGCGTGATAGAAAAAGATAAAACAGCACCACTGCTTCTCCCCTTTGAGGACAACAGCCTGGGCTGACCCACTCACGTCCCCCAGCTCTCCCCTGCCCAGTCACTGTCACCTCTGGGGTCCCCCAGCACCACAAGCTGCCACAGTGCTTTCCCATTCCATTCACCCTTACCAGGCATCAACCTGCAGCCACTTTATCTCCCCCTCTGACCTGCCAACCTTCCCTTGCCATCTGCATCCTCAGAGATTTCAGACATGCTGCCATCTGCCCCCCTGCTACAGCTGTGGTCCAGGCTGTGTGCCCAACGCTGATACCCTTCTATCATGCCTTCTTCCACTACACTGCAAAACCTCTCTCTCCTCTTTTCCCTCTGGTACATGCTCCTGGGACTGCCTGGCCCACATTCAGCTCTCCCATGCCCTCTCACAGAAGAGAGGCACCTGGCATTTTCCTACCAGCTTGGAGCTGTGGGATGCTTCCCCACTGCTGCCTGCGTGGGTTCGCTCTCTCCTGTCTGCACACCCAAGAGGGGAGGGGGCTGTGGGGGCCACCAGTGAGGTCCTGTCCTCCACCCCAGCACCCACATAGCAGCAGCCCTCCCTGCCTGGGGGAGCTGGAGTTCAAGGGATGGGAGAAGGGGGATTTTGGGCACAGGTCCTGACAGGGAGGAGGTTGGGGAAGGGCTGGGAGGCAATTCATGGGGAAGGTGCCCCGGGGAGGACTGTGTCCTGCCGGAGGACGGAGGCCAGCACTAGGAGTAGGCGGCCTGGTTGGTGCCGGACTTGACGATGGTGATGACACTGGCGGTAGCCACCTTGGCAGGGTGCCCATGAGTGGCCACAGTGCGGGCGAAGCCCTGCAGGGCCTCGTACTTGCCACGGAGGGTGTCGAGCTCCAGGCGCATGGCAGCGTTCTCCCGGGCCAGCTTGTCCACCTCCCACTCCAGCTCCATCTTCTGCTTTTGCAGCTCTTCCTTCTGGCAGACGCGCTTCACCCGGCAGCTGGCAGCATAACCCCGGTTCTTCAGCGTCCGACGACGCTGCTTCAGCCTCGCCACCTCCTCCTTGGAGAGGCCCCGCAGGTGGTGGTTGAGTTCCCGCACTGACAGCCCCATCAGCTCCTCATCCGACAGCAGTGGAGTGTTCTCCCCCAGCTCCCGCTTCACCTGCCGGAGAGAGGCGTGCTTGCCTGAGACCCCCAAAACCAGCCCCCTGCCTCCCACGTCCCTGTTCCCACTGGTGCTCACCTTCAATGCCTTGCTGGAGAGCCCGTCCGCAGCCATCCTTTCCTCACTCTGGCCCTGCTGAGCAGCCAGGAGAAAAGCCGGTTACTGCCAGCCCCGTGTCCCTCACCTCAGAACAGAGGACACCGGCCCTGCTGGTCCTCTGCCTGCTGCCCACATCCCCCCCACCCCGGGCCGCATGACTCATCCCACTCCTTTTAAAAAAGTACATAGTAATAATATTAATAGCAATGATGAGTGCAAGGAATAATAGTAATGGGGCAAGGATGGACCTCCCGCCCTCCTTCATCCCATCACGAGACGGTTGGGATGCTGCTCTGCCCACGGGACCCGAAATGCCCCAGCCGCCTGCTGGGAAGCCAAGCCTTCCCCGCGGGGAGGAAACACAGGCGAGATCCGCCCGAGGCTGAAGGGAAAGTAAAAGCAGTAGCCCCACGGAGTGACAGCGTGGCGAAGTCACCCGGCCGGGACCCGTGCGGAGGTGCCGCCCCACCGCCCGGGAGAGCACCACGGGTGCCGCGCAAGGGTTGGGTGTCCCCAGGCTCCGGGGGTGAAGGGTCGCGGCGCCCCGTGATTCAGCAGCCCAGGGGAGAGAGTCACGGAAGCGGTGCCTGCCCCTCGTCGGTGGCCGGTCCCCCCCCCCGTCCCTGGGTTCGGAGAGTGAGGAGGGGTCCGGCACCCCACACTGCAGCCCAGCAGCTCTCCCCACCTCGGGGAGCCCCGTTCTCGTTAGGAGAGCCCTCGGAGGGACGAGGGGGGCCGGGACGGGGCCGAGAGCGCCCCGAGAAGAATGAGGGGCTGGAGAGGGGCGGCGGCAAAGGTGGAGCCGGGGCGGCTGGAAGCTGATGCAATCCGGGCCGGGGATCCGCCGCCGCCGGAGCCGGAGGAGCGGCGACGGATCCCTCCAGGGCGGTGGCCGGGAATTGGGAGGGAAGAGCGGCCGGCCCCGAGCGCGGCCGGCCGGCGGCCCCCCCGCCCCAGTCCCGGTCCCGATCCCCGCCCTCGGCGGCGGCAGAGAGGCCTCCAGCCGGTGCCGGACCCCGCCGCCCCCCTCTCGCGGCCGCCGCGCGGGGGGCGCAGGCGAGGCGGGAGCGGAGGGGCCGCTCCGGGCGGCGCTCACCTGGCGGCTGCGCTGGTCCCGCGGGGCCGCTGCCGGGTCAGGGCGTCGGGCGGCGCCTCCAGCCCCGCTCCCCGCGATTACTCACCCGCGGATTCTTTTCATTCATAAAAACACAGTCATGCGGTGACGTCACCCTCGCCACGCCCCCCCGCGCCGCTGCCGCGCGGGGCGGCCGCTGCCTTTAAAGCGCCCGCTGCCCTTAAAGCGCCCCACGGTGCCAGCCCCCCTCGCACCTGCTGCCAGCGCGCACCGCGGTGTGAATGCAGCCGCGCTCCAACAGCGCTGGTTCTGACTCCAGTTTAGGGATGGCGCGCGACCGATGAACGGCGCTGCCGGGAGCAGAACGCCGCACCAAAATGGACCACCACCTCTTTAAGGAGGGTTGCCCCATCCTCGTCGCCCCGCCCCTCACAAAGATGGCGCCTCCCGCCCTTCCGCCCGCCTCCCCTGGCAGGCGGCGGGAGCGGCGTTAATCCCGCCCCCCGCGGCCCCGCCCCGGAAGCGGCGCCGCTGATTGGCCCGTCCCGGGGGGCGGTGCCGGCGATTGGCGGGCGGCGCGCGCTGTCGGCGGCGCGCGGGGGGCGCTGGGGGCCCGTGGTGCTTTGCCCGGCGCCATCCCCGGAGGCGCCCTCGCCCCCATTGCCGGCGCCGCGGCGTCACCCGGCGGCGCTCCGGGCCACACAGCTGCGGGAAAGGGCTGGGGCCGGGCGGAGCCAGTGGCCGCGTTTCCCTCGCGACAAGCCGCCTGAGGCTCTGGGAAGATGCAGTTCTTTGGGCGGCTGCTGGACACCTTCAGCAGCGTCACGCAGATATTCTCCAACCCGTACCGCGTGAGGGAGGTGCCGGCCGCCGAGTACGCCGGTCATGCTTGCCTGCGGGAGGAGGGCAGGGTGGCCCTCTACAAGAACAGCCTCGCTCGCTCCTGGGACTGCCTGCTGGTGAATCCCCAGAGCCCGCAGGTCGCGTTCCGGTGAGTGACAGGCCTTTCGCCGTCCCTGCTGGCGTGGGAAACCAAAGACCCCACGTTGCTGGTGTAGGGGCTGACTTGAGGCCGCGGGTGTGGAGTGCTGCGTTGAAGCAGCAGGTGGGCTGGGAGGGGTGGAAGGCCCGTGCGTGGGCTGGTGGAGGAGTTGCCGTCAAAACAGCTCGTGGAAACGGGACAGGGTCCAAACATTGTGACAACAGGCAGCTGTGATATAGTTCAGGGCATCTACAGGTGCACGTGCATTGTTCAGGAAAGGGGATGCTCACTTCCAGTGAAGTAGTCTCTCTGCTTCCCTTGGAACACGGATGACACTAGTTGAAAAAGAAGTGAAAGTTCCCAGCACTGCTGTTTGGAAGAGAGCTGCTTCCCTCAGATACACGGGATTGGAGTTATTCCTTTGAGCAGGATGAACCCTGTGCTTGCTTTTCTCCAGGCTCTTCCAGCTGGACAACGAAGCAGACGCCCTGGTGTACTTTGAGCAATATGCCCGGCAGCTGCGCCCTTTCTACGAGAGCTCGTGCCAGCCCTTGTCCCTGGAGGAGCTCCAGCAGCTCAGCGACTGCCTCCGCAGCTACCCCAGCTGGTCCCCTGCACATATTGCTGTGGAGTTTGGCCGCCGGGAGAGCTTCCGGCACAACCACATCCAGAGGCAAGGAGTGGGGGGGTCTCCAGGGGGTCGGTGCTCAAGGAGCTTGGGAGGGCAGGCTGGGCTGTATTAGAGGATCCCTTCTTCGCTGTGGGAGCTGCCTGGTGGGTTTCAACCTGCTGCTGCAGAGCCCAGAGCTCTGGTGCTTGAGATAAAGGATTGAAGTACCTTGCTAGAGACACTGGTTAGGTTATTGCAACCCTTTGTGGAGCTGTTTTTTGGAGGGGGTTGCGCACTTTGTAAGCTGTGAGAGGGAAGGTACAGTAGGACTGTCTGGAAACAGTTTTTGGCCACAAGCCCTTGCTCTTTTTCCATAGTGAAGTTCTGTTGTAATTTAACCCCAGCCAGCAGCCAAGCCCCACGCAGCCACTCCTCACTCCCCCACCAGCAGAAGCAGGGAAAGGATTGAAAGGGCAAAGGATAGAAAACTTGTGGGTTGAGATAACCCCATGAAAGGGGAAAGCAAAAGCCACGCACACAAGCAGAGTAAAACAAGGAATTGAATCACTGCTTCCCATGGGCAGGCAGGTGTACAGGCACCTCCAGGGCCCCATCACTCCTTGTGGTGGCTTGGGAACCACAAACACCATCACTCCAAAAGTCTGCCCCCGCTCCTCCATCCCCCAGTTTTATATAGTAAGCATGATGTCATATGGTCTGGAATATCCCTTTGGTCAGTTGGGGTCACCTGTCCTGGCAGTGTCTCCTCACAACCTCCCTTGCACCCTGTCTCCTTACCCATGGGTCAGTATGAAAGCAGAAGAGGCCTTGGCTCAGGGTAAGCCCTGCTCAGCAATAACAAAAACATCTCTGTGTTGTCAGCTCCGTGTTCAGCACAAATCCAAAACACAGCCCCATACCAGCCCCTGGGAAGAAAGTTAACTCTACCCCAGCCAAAACCAGCACAAGTTTACTGAGGGGAGACTGGTGAGGAGTTAGGGGACTGGGGGGCAAATGGCAGCACCATTGCCAGGTTGCTGACTGTAACCTGTCTCCTGCCTTCCTTTGAGCAGAAGGAGCTGATCCCATATGGAGGGCAGAAAAAGGAGCAGCATGTCAGGGAGAGAGTCCGGGGCAGGGCTGCTTGCTGGCCCTTCCCTGTGCTCCTTCCCTGGCAAGAGGCCGGGCTTTCCTGAACCTCATGGTTCACGCCAGATGGGGCAGATGTGGAAGGTACCTCTGTGTCAGCTCCTGGAGCAGCTGCTTGCCCTCCTCCTCCCGTGGCCATTCCTGGGCCTCACGGCGAGTCCTCTCTTGCAGCTGCGTGAACAGCACGGACAGCGTGGATGGCTGCACCCCGCTGCACCTGGCGTGCCGCAAGGGGGACATGGAGTGCCTGCTGGAGCTGCTGGAGTGCCACGCGCGGGTGGACATCACTGACAGGAACGGGGAGACTGTTTTCCACTATGCTGTGCGAGGGAGCAACCCCCAGATCATTGAGGTGGGAGTGACTTCTGCTCTGGGAGAAGGTGGGACCAGAAGAGGTTTTCTCTGTGCTGTGAGGAGAGGGATGGGAAAACAGCTGAAGATAGGGGAAGAGAAAGTCAGTTCCCTCTGTTGAGTTATTTGCTTGAGCCTGATTTCAGCCTCTTCTATCCATCTTTACTGGTGCTGTTTCCCATAATCAGAGTGCAGATTCCACCCTGCACTAGAACATGGACATTAAGCAAGTTTCCTCAGAAAGCCTCCTTCACTGCTATTTGCATCAGGCCTTCACCCTGCCTTTCCTCAGGCCCATGGCTGCTCCTTCCCTCTCTCCTGTGGGCAGGGCGTTCGGTTTTGGGCAGTGTGATGTAGGGAAGTGTGTGTTGAGACTGCCCACAAGCTGAAGGACAGTTTCGGAGCTGCCCTGGGCTGTCCTGAGCTGCAGGACCTGCTGTTTGAACTGAGTGGCCTTGTGTGGGGGACAGTGATCAGAGCCTCAAGGCAGAGACAGTCCGAAGTTGTAGGTGTTCTTGATGGCTGAGAACTGCTGGGCAGAGTGATGGGGTTTATGAGGGTGTGGGTGACCTTGCACATGATTCCTGAGGTCTGTCAGCTCCCCAAGACTTGGTGTGAGCCTGAGACTGACTTCCCCACAGCTGCAACCCCCACATTTGCCCAATGCCTGTTGTGACACCTCTCCGTCTGCCTACCAGTCTGTGTTAGTTTCCTAATGCATGATGAGGTAGGGATGAGGATCAGGGCTTGCCATGCTGTGGAGTGGGCAGTTAGGAACTTTGTATTAAAAAGATATCCTCTTCTTTATTTCTCTGGTGGCATCAACTTGGCTTGTTGTCTGATCTGTCTTGTGTTTGTTTCTTTTCTCCATTGATTCCTTGCTAAGCCAAAGAAAAGAACCTAAATTCCCACTTCTCATGTGTGCACCAGGGCTTCCCCAGTGTGGCAGTGGGGTATTTTTGTGCAACAAACCAGTCAGCACAAAACAGATCTACAGTTTACAGGGAGCAGGGATGGAGAGGATAGGCTGTAGCATTGTGAGGGGTCCAGTGCTCCAGAGTGTGTCCTCAGAGCTCAGGAAGAGAGATGATGCTCTTCCATGTTTGTCTGTCTATTTATTTATCTGCTTTCTCCTCCTTCCAGCTCCTGGGCAAAACCCCAACTACTGGCCTGGATCACCTGAGCAATGATGGGCTGACAGCTCTGCACCTCGCGTGCCAGCTGGGCAAGGAGGACATGGTTCGGTCCCTGCTGAAGTGCCGTGCCAGCTGCAGCGTCGTGGGCACGCTGGGCTACCCCATCCACACAGCACTGAAGTTCTCTCAGAAGGGGTAGGTGTAGTCTCCCCTCCAGTCTGGGGACCCGTGTGCTTGCTCAGCCATTGCCCAGGGCTGTGCTCAGTAGGACAGGTCTCATGTGTAGTCATTGGCAGAAGAACAGGGAAGTACTGGTATGGGAAAGAAAGAAATGCTTTCAGAATAAAACCTTTTTTTCCTTGAATTATTACATTATTCAGTATCAGACATCGGGAGAAAGGCACAGATTTAAAAAGATGTATTTGTGAAATACATTTTCTCAGAACAAGCTGTTGGAAGATGATTGACTGATGCTTAGTATTAATTGCTGTACCTCTGTCTTTGAGTGCTCTGATCCTAATAAGCTTTCATTTCAAAGCCTAGTTTTCCCTATCTCCTGTAGGGCAGAGATACTCTTGACTCTTAATAACACACTCTGGAACTGAATCAAAAGAGGCACAATATTTACTCCCTGCTTTCTTTGGAGAAATTCAATGCCCTTTGTATATGCTTTGTAATACTTAATGTTCACAGTGTCCAAACTCTACAAACAGGGCTTTCAAGGCAACACTAGCTGCTGGTAGCTGATTTTTAAGCATTTTGAAAAGTACTTCCCAACATTAGAGACACATTCACAAGTCCAAAATGGGCATAGGTCACTGAGGTTGCGCTGGGGCTCCATCTCTTGTGCAGGGTTTGTTTGCTGGTAGTGGAGAGGGCATGCTTATTTCATAAGTCTGCTTACCCTGTTTTCTAGGCATCAGATACTGGTCTGTTCACCACAGGTGTGGTTTTTCACTCATAGGGAAGTACATAGATTCTTAATTTCAGCAAGTATTTGACTATTATAGTTCTATGCCCATGTTTCCGTGGAAAGAGAGGAGAAGAATTTTGCTTCTCAGGTTTGGAGAGTTTCCAGAAATGCCATATTCCTGTATTAGAGAAGCACTCAGATGCTGCTCCACAACTTGTAATTGGGAAGAGGTTCTCCTGCTCCCAACACTGTTTGGCTTGTATGCTTCCTGTTGTGCCCATGATTTCTGTGAAGAGCAAAACAAAAGTGCAGCTGAGGAACTTGCAGGTGTTGCAGAGACCCTGCTGCTGCTGCAGGGTTTCCTGGTTTTCCTCTGGGCAGATGGCAGGTGGTGATGTGAGTGGAGGTCTTGAGCCAAGACAGCAGCCATCCATCCTGTCATCTCACTGTCTTTCCCAGGTGTGCCCAGGCCATCCTCGAGGCAGATGCCAGCCAGGTTTGCTCCAAGGACCCACGCTATGAAGCCACTCCACTGCACTGGGCGAAGAAGGCAGAGGTAGATGGAGCCAGTCCATGGGGAGGGCCTGTGCTGCTCCCCAGCACCCAGTTAATTCCTCCTGTGGCTGACCTGTCCCTTTCCAAGTGCACGTGCAGAGCCCTGGGAGTGTCAGAGCCCAGCCAGCAGCCCAGTGTTTGATTCTCTTTGTGCCAGTCAGTGCTGTTTGCCACAGGGAATAGAGCAGGGGAGCCTTGCAGTGAAATAAACTGGTGGGCTCATCCCTAGTGTTTCATCCATGGCTGTGAAACTGCCAGCTTGTCCCTTTTCCCTTTTGTTGGGGAAATTGCAGCACTGTCCCTCCCGTTGCCCCTGGAGGGAGCTCTCTTCTCATTACCTGCCAGTTTCCTGGGAGCAAACAGAGCGATGCCTTAGAAACTGCAGGGGAAGCATGAGGTAGGCACGGAGTGGTGGCACGTGGGTGAAAGTCCATGTCCTGCCAGACCCGGGCAGGATGGTGATATGCTATGCTGGAGCACCTGAATGATACTTGTTGCAAGCAGAGGGCATTGCTGTAGCAGGGCTCTTTTCCCTTCCTGCAGTATTCCTTACTCTCAGAAGTGTCCTGTGGAGTTTCAGAGCAGACTTAAATTTGCTTGGCTTATAAAGAGAAGCTCAGAAGGCAGAAGTTTTCCTTTCAGTCTCCAAGGATCCTGGCCTGAGTAGGAGCTGTTTTTTTCTCCATTGATCTGAGCCAGTCATCATAGTTTGTGTGAACCCCAAAGCATCCAGAAGCTCTAGCCAGACTGTGCAGCCCCCAACTAGTTCTGTGGGAAAAGACAGAGAAGCCCCAGTGCTTGGAACAATTCAGCTGGCATCTGCCAGCCAGCTGTATCCAGGCTAAGTGTCCCTCCTCTTCCCGCGCTTTGCTTGCCTTGAGACCTGCATGGTGTGAGTGCCCAGCTGTTTGTCCTCATGACTGCTTTCTCTCTTCTTGATCTCTGCTCACTCGGGCGCAGATGACACGGCTGCTGCTGGAGTACGGCTCCGAGGTGAACGCGAGCAGCCGCACGGCTGACATGGCTCTGCACATTGCGGTGCAGAGGGGCCGCCTGGACTGCGCCATGGTCCTGCTGACACACGGCGCCCACACCAACGCCCGGGGACACGATGGCAACACCCCGCTGCACCTGGCCATGAAGGTGAGTGTTCTGCAGAGGCTGCTGGGAAGGAGGGGCGATTTTCTTGAAGAGTTGAGACAGGGACGGAGTCCTTTGAAATTCTGGCTATTTCAAGTGGTGTTCCCTTGTGGATGCTTTGGCTGATGAAAAGGGGAAGGAAGGAATGAGAAATCATGTAAGTGGCTCTTGACTGAGCTTTCTTTTGTTCCCTAGCATGACCACCTGGATATGATCAAAGCAATCATCGTGTTTGGAGGAGATGTTGAAATCCCCAATGATTTCGGGGAGACACCAGGGCTGTTGGCAGCCAGGAGCAGCAAAGGTGAGGGAGCATGTCAGCAGCCTTACAGGATGAGCCCAGCATCCTGTCTCCCCTTGGGGGCCAAAACAGTGTCTTGGGGAGAGGTGAAAACATGCCATGCATAGGTGATGCTTCTCCAACGTGCTTTCCCAGCTTCTAGTTGCTCACATAGTAGGCACTTATTTTGCTAGCAGCATAGGCTTTGTATTAATAGCCCTTGATGAATTTCTCTTCTGTGACACAGAGATGCAAGAGGAAAAGCTGGCACGCCCTCCCCCTTTTTCAGGTCACTATGTCAGGCACTGCAGGCTCACAACAAGATGATGTAGCACTGCTGAACCACCCAGGCGCAGGCAGACACAGGCAGTTCTCCAGGGCAAGAAGTGTGTGGCACACACCCTCGAAGCTGCACAGCAGTGGATACTCCTGCTATGTACAAGTCCTGCTGCCTGGTGTTTGGGGAGAGATACCTGGGACGTGTTTTGCCCTTCCTCAGGTCATCCCAGAGGCTTTGTGGGGGTCTAGCCCGCTGTGAACTCAGTGGAGCACGTTCTCCCGTGGTGTGCGCGTGCACTGATTCTCTTTCTGATCTGTAACTCCCCCTTCGTCACCTAAGGTGCGAACCGGAAAGTGCTCTTAGACCTGCTGCAAACTGTAGGGACCGAACGCTGCCACCCACCACCCAACCCTGACTCCCCAAGCCTGGCACCATCTGCCGCCTCCTTCCTGGAAGGCCAACCTTCCTCACGGAGCAACCTCAACAGCTTAGGTAACGCCTTCCCTGGCCCTCCCTCGCTCTTCTCCCTTCTTGCTTCACAGTGCTGTCTCAGACCTCTTCTTCAGACGGGCTGTGCTCTGGGAACTGTCAAAGCTCTCACTTCTTGTGACTCTGTGGTGGCTCTGTCCTCATTCACCTTTTGCAGGATCTTATCTCTCTTCTCTGCTTTTCCTGTTACGTGTATTCTAAACTCGTGTTCTCAAAACATTTGTTTTATAGATCTGACACAATATAGCTCTGTAAAAAGAAAGACTGATTGCCTCAGCTCTCTGGAAGAGGGGGCACCTAGTTACCTGCATGTACTTTATGCACTGGGTCATGTATAGAAGGGAAGGTACTTGCTGGTCTGCCTTGAGGACCTCCCAGTGTTGTGTTGGGCACAAGGAGATTTAGAAGCGTCACTTATTCAGATCCTGGAGGCCAGCAGCTGAGAGAGGGAAAGGGTGAAGCCTGAGGGTAAGCAACCTTGATCACTGGGTTTGTTACGCATAGGAAAAGCCTACCTTGGGACATATGATTGTGTTGAATCTTGTGGTCTATGCTGTCCTGACTGTGTGAATAAGCACATGGATCTGTTGTAAGTGAGGGGCTTTCTGCCTTTAGGGAGCTCCAGAGCTGAGGCAGAGGCAACAAGAGGGGTTGTGGACGAGGCAGTGGGGGAGTTGACTTGGAGGGTCATGAGAAAAGCATGCAAGCAGCTAACATCTGCTTGTGGACCACTTCCCATCTCAGGCTGGAGGTATTCTTTGCAGAGGCTCTCCTGTGGGGCTACAGGACAATCATGGAATGTGTGTCTGTGTCACCACAAATCTCACTGGCTGCTGACACCAGGACTTTCTTTTCACTGTACCCTGGTGAAGGCAACCCATGCCCAGTTTCAGCTCTGATGCGCTGGCAGAGCAAAACCCTTTTTTATCATGGACTCTAGCCCTTGAAGAAACTCCTCATTGCATTCATTGTTGTCCACAGCCACCTTCTGGCCTGGGTGCTGGCAGGAGTATGTAACTTCTCTCCCCCTGTTCTTTCTTCTTTTGGTTTCGCAGGCTGGCTTCTGACCTAGCCTGGATTGGTGCCCCGCACCCAGGGTGGCCTGGGTGAACGCCAGCTGAGGGGTAATGACAAGTCACCCTGTCCTCACAGCTTTTCTGCCTAGGCTACTTTGAGGAGTAGATTTAGGTTTTATCTTAACAGCTTGCAGTAAACTGCGTAGTGGGCACGCTGCTGGGCTCTGCCTTCTCTCACCCTCCATGCACATCATCTGCTTCTCCAGATCCTGTCTTTTCTGGTGCATCTCCAGCTGCCCACTCTAAAGGATGGTGTTGCTGTCCCTTGGTGTGGAGTTAAATTTGGGGGGTACCTGTTGGCTGTGGGTAAGATGGCTTGTGTCTCCTGCAAGGACCTTTTTTCGATGGGGAAGGGAGTTGTATATTCTCTCTGTGTTTATTATGTTTATTGGTTATCACACTGGTGATCTCTAATTTTTTTTTTTTTCATTTTGCATGTTCATGGCCCTCTAGGGTACAAGGACCTTCTGTATATTTCCACAACGCTTGGACAGTTTCTGAAGGCACCAGATGTTGTGGACACGCCCACTGAGGCTAGAAGAAAGTAAGTGAGGAACAGCTTCTGTCCAGGCTCCTGTGCAACTTGAAGGTGAAATCCATGTGTGAATTCTCCCTCCTGCACCCATGGGGATGGCATCCTCAGAGCTGACATTATTTCATGCCCATCAACATTGCAGTTTTTGCCAGCGTCTTTTAAGAAGTCTCTGTTTCCATAAATGATCCCTGCCTGTCCTGTCTGGAGCTGCAGTATAGCCTGAGATCAGAAGGTGAAACCCTGCTCTGTCCTTCTCCTGTGCCACTGGGCATCCAACACTGTTTTGGCTTTGTGATTTCCCTGTCTCCACACACTGCCCTGATGTTCATTCACTCAGCTCCTCTGCGCTGTCTTGGCAGTGCCTGCACCTTGCTGTGGAGTGGAGGAGGAGTTGGCACTGAGGTGCTGCTGGCAGGATTTAGGTCTGTCTGCTTTTTTATTTATGACACAACACCCATTACTGTGTAGTAAGGGACTGGGGACTCTCTCTCTGGTGTAAAGGTTAGAGATGGCTATGCAAGAGCAAAGGATGTTGCACCAGCTCTGACAAGGCTTATTGGACATGTCTTGCACCTGAGAAGGCACTTCTGGATTTATTTATTCACTGATTACACTGTCTGCAGCAATCTACTTACTGGCATAGCTTCCTGTCCCCAGGGCCATGTTCCCATGGAGTGTTCTGTGATTTGTAATCTGTCCCACGGCTCCCAGTCATCTGTGTGTGTCTCTCTCCAGTCAGGACCGGCTCCTGTGCTTGGATGGAGGGGGCATCCGGGGCCTTGTGCTCATCCAGCTTCTCCTGGCTATTGAAAAGGCCGCGGGCCGTCCCATTCGTGAGATTTTTGACTGGATCGCAGGGACCAGCACTGGAGGGATCTTGGCGCTGGCTATTGTACATGGTAAGGACATAATGGGTCCCTTCTTGCTCCGGTGGGCCCGAGTGTTCCTCTTGGGGGAGCAGATGTGTGGTGGGAGCCGCCTCTCTGAGTCCCAACTGAGATATTTTTCTGCCTGCCAGAGGAGGGAAGGGATGTTCCTTAGTAAAGGAAAGCCTAGACCTGGCTTTGCGCTTACTTCTCATGTCAGCTGGCTTTGAGCAGCTTTCTGGGTTTCGGGGAGTGCATGATGGCAGAGTTCAATGTTCTGTTCTTCCTGTGCTCTCCACAGAGGCTGTAGAGCAAGGTGGTTGATACATTCTGGTAACGGGAAGCTGCTCCAAGCTTGCTCTTCCTCTGTAATCCTTCCCAGTCATGCTGCTGAGAACCAAGCAGATGACAGGCAGCTTGGGAAGGGGATTGGATTGGGAGTGATGCCTCCCATCTCCCACTTGTCCTGGGAAGTCCTTGCACTGATTTGTTCTTGTGCTGTTTGTTCTGTGTGCCTTTCCTCTCACCCCCTGCTCCTGCCAACACTGTTGCTCGTCTCAGGAAAGTCCATGGACTACATGCGCTGCCTGTACTTCCGCATGAAGGACATGGTGTTCCGGGGGTCTCGGCCCTACGAGTCGGAGCCCCTGGATGAGTTCTTGAAGAAGGAATTTGGGGAAAACACCAAAATGACAGATGTCCGAAAACCCAAGTAAGTCCCGCCTTGGGCTGTGCTGGTTGATGCTGTCCCACACGTGCTCTAGACCTGTCTCAGCAGGGATGCTCAGCCTCTCCTTAGAGCAGATCTGGGGGAGTGTGATGTGCAGGCTTTTGAAACCATAGGGTTTTTTTTCCATTTTACTCTTATTCTCTCATGTCTGCTTCCCCAGGGTTATGGTGACAGGGACATTGTGTGACCGACAGCCAGCTGAGCTCCACCTTTTCCGGAATTACCCTGTACCAGAGACAAAACGCTCCACTGAATACATGACAAGTGCATCTTTCCAACCACTCACTCGGCCAGAAGGTAAATGGAAGTCCAGCTGGTTGTTTGAGGAGGTTTCATCCCTCAGAGACAGATTTCATATTCTTCCTCCTATTGCTCTAAAAATCAGCGTGTCCCAGCAATGGCTCAGCCCTGGTCTTGACTTGTAACTAGGTCCTAGTGATGGTTCCTATTTCTCCTATCTCCTTTGCCCTTGGCTTCTCTTATACCAGGAACAGGGGCTGGCTGGTGAGGTTCATGAGGAAGGGGTCTGCTGGAGGAGTCCTGCATACAGTCAGTACCTTTCCCTGGGCTCTCACAGAAAAACATGGAAAAGCCACGTAACCGAGGCGTGCAGCCCCCTCCAGCATGCTGCCTTGTCTGGCACACATAAACAACTGGGTCAATATCAAAATAGCAGCAAGGAAATGGATAGAGAGTGAATTTGACCCAGGATATGTAAAAAGTGGTGAGAACATCTTTTAAAGCCCCACAGAGTCATCCTGTGCATCCAAGCAGAAGCCCTGCTGTTGGGAGAAAGAGGCGCAACCATGTAGGGCAGGGTTTCCTGGGATTGCAAGCCATCCTGATTTGCGTTGGTGGAGCTGGGGTACTTTTTGTGCACAGCAGAGTTGCTGCAAGAGGCCTTTTGCTCTCTGTCCCTGCAGAGCAGCTCGTGTGGCGCGCTGCCCGCTGCAGCGGTGCGGCTCCCACTTATTTCCGGCCCATCGGCCGCTTCCTGGATGGAGGGCTGCTGGCCAACAACCCCACCCTTGATGCCATGGCAGAGATCCATGAGTACAACAAGACACTGATCAAAAAGGTGAGGCAAATCCTAGTCTTGACTGGTTACTGGAATTTTTTGGCCCCCTCTTGAAGAGGAAGAGGGTTTGAGAGTGGATGCATCTTAGTGGATAAACTAGTTAGAGGTGCAGTGCCCTAAAAGGGAGTGTATGGAGGGGGATATGTGTTGGGAATAGTGGCTGGGAGGTGAGATGCCTCTTCCGACAAGGGTGTGAGAGGGGGAGACAGTATCATCAGCCTCTCCTTGCTACTTTGAACAAGGATGATTCAGTTGATGGTTTCATGTGGCCCTTGACATGGGTCTGGAGGACCTTTTTCTGCCCAAAAATAAATGGAGAAGACAAGGGGTAGAGTACTCTGCAAGGCTGAAGAGTGAATGCCTTCTGTGGTGTGGCAAGTTCTTCAAAAAGATGAATAACCAGTGGCAGCTATTGCTCCCTGTAGCTGAAAGGGGAGGTGTGTTGCCAAAAGACTGAAGAGTTGGGCTGTTTCATCTGGTCCTAGGACTCATCTCCGGGGGAATCCCATGGGCTCAGGTGTGGTCAGGGGAGAGGGGACAGAACAGTGCAACTGTTGAAGTCCTGTGGGTTACAGCTGTCTCACCAGGCTGTACTTAGGGGGAGGATGAGGGAAGGAAAGGCTGCTGAGCCTTTTGCCTTGGCTTTCAGAGCTTCCCCAGGAAGCTGCTGTGAAAGACATGCTCCACTTTCATTGTTGGTCCTTGCAAACAGATCTTTTCTTTGTCCTCAGGGTCAGAAGCATGAAGTAAGAAAATTGGGATTGGTGGTCTCCCTGGGGACAGGGAAGCCTCCTCAGGTCCCAGTGAGCTCTGTGGATGTTTTCCGCCCCTCAAACCCTTGGGAGTTGGCAAAGACCGTCTTTGGGGCCAGGGAGCTTGGCAAGATGGTGGTGGATTGTGTGAGTACTGGGAGGAGGGGATGGCGAAAGACCCCTGGGGTTGCTTGCATGGAGGGAGAAAAGGTTTCCAGGTTCCAGCTTCCTCCTTTTGGAAGTAAATTCTATTTCCTTGGAACTGGTCTGACATGGATGTAGTGGGTAATGTAAGAATTGCAGGAGCACAGCAGGCCTGAAGACCTGTCTGATTCTTCGGGGTTTCAAGTGCCCCAAAGGACACTCATCCCCAAGGGATATTCTTGCAGCTGAAAGGAGCTAAGGACAGGATGGTGGTCAAGTGACTCTTAGAAACATTTGCAGGTGTGAGTTTGTGAAACTCATATCTTTCCCGGAAGCATTGCTTATCATATGAGCAACCTGGGGTAAAAAAAAAAAAAAAAACATGCCTCAGAAAACAGCAATTCTTTTTTTTTTTTTTTTTTTTTTAGAAAAGCTTTGTTTTCCCCACTGGGGGAATCAGTAAATACTAAAGAAGTGGGAGAGTCACTAATAAAAACCAGTAGTTGCAAGTTGTGGTTAGGAGTGTGTAGTTGGCATATGCACTTGTGTGCTTCAGGAAGATCATCGTTAAATGTTGTGCATGAAAACACTCTAAATAGATGAAAGCTAGAAAGATCAGAACTGGAGTTCTGACTATGATCTTAATTCTGTTGCTTTATCTCCTTTTTAGATTCCTGAAGTGAGAAAATGCCCAGAGTCTCTCTGCTTTCCCTGTCTTTTACCTCAGGGCTCCCAGGGAAGCTGTCCCAGGATAGCCCAGTAAGCCTGCAGTAATCACAGGCTCTGCTGTACAGGGCTTGGACAGAACAGATACAGATGAAATCCCAGGGAGACTGTCATTAAGGTCATCCTGGGAGTTTCCTTGAGGCAATCCACTCGGTGCTGTGACATATGAAGGGTTTGTAGGGTGCAATTCTTGTGTCCCAAGCATCAGGAGCACTGTTCTTATGTTAGAAAAGAAAAAGAAAAGCCATCCCACTCTTGGTGGCGAGCAGTGCCATCCAGGATGCACTTGCTCCTGTTTTTTGCTCTCCCTCTGCGCCTTGTGCAGTTGGACGTGGTGCCAGGGAAGCCTCTTGTAGGCAGGGGAAGAGCAGCCAGGCTGTAAACTGCGGGCCTGTTTCTCCTGCAGTGCACTGACGCAGATGGCCCAGCTGTGGATCGTGCCAGGGCCTGGTGTGAGATGACGGATGTGCGGTATTTCCGGTAGGAGCTTCCTTTCCGCTCACTTGCACAGACCTATTTTTATCCCTCTCGCTTCGGACCTGGCTGTGGCGTGCGTCATCCCAAATGGCATCCCCTCCAGTGGCACGCCTGCCCAGACCTGTCCCCTGCCCCCTGCACATGCCTCAGTGACGTGATGGAGCATGTCTTGGCCCTCCACATGAGCTGAGGCACCCAGCACGCCTGGCCTGGGCCAGTTAGGGGAGGCTTGGGGGTGTTGTCTTGCACGGTGCTTTGGGACGTGCATCCTGCCCTGTTCCGCCTCTCACAGCCTGTTTTAGACTTGTCATACGTGCTTGTGTTTAGCACATGTCCCTCATGCGCTGCGGTTGCTTCACTGTGGCTCCACCTTGAGTGTGGCTGGGCCTTGAAGGAGGGAGCAGGCCTCTGCTCTGCGAGCCTGGCAGATCCAGGGCCAGCGAGCACCCCGGCAGCGGGAGCCGCTTGGTGGAAGTGTCCTGCTTGGCAGGCTCGTGCCTGATCGCCTCCGTGTCTGTGCCCAGCTGGTGATGCTGTCTCGCTGCCCTTAGGCTCAGCCCTCAGCTGCACACGGAGGTGATGCTGGACGAGGTGAACGACGCCGTGCTGGTGAACGCTCTCTGGGACACCCAGCTCTACATCTACCAGCAGCGGGAGCAGCTGGAGCAGCTGGTGCGACATCTCTGCCGATGACTGACCTGGAGGTGCCCGTTCTGCGTCCCGAAGGCAAGGAGCAGCAGACACTGAAATGGCTCAGATCTGCCCATGAGCCAAGGTGTTGAGGTGGGGAGAGATTAGTACTACTCAAGAGGAATTAATATTTAATAGACAGCAGTGCACATACACATGTATTCCCAGACACAGTATGTATGACATGTATGATAGCTGTAAAATGCTGACAGTTATCTTTGTGCTGTAACCCCATCTCCACTGCCCTGCTTGGTTTTGCTACACTGCTCTCTGACCCAGAATCCAGAGCCCTCACCTACTTGTCTTGAGCTGTAGCAGCTGGGATGTCTCTTGTCTGTGCAGTACCTCCACTGACAAAGCACCGTGCACCTTCCCATGTCACAGAACAGGCCTAGGCCTGATAAAGCTTCAGGAATTGCTTGGCCCACTGGGGCCAAGGTATTTCAGAGTGTATAGTATGGGAAAAAGGAATTATTTTTCCCTCAACACCCAGTTTGAAGGGGAGCAGAAATGCTGCAACTTTTTGCAGTAGGTATGATGCAGAATGTTGCTACTGGCCTTGGGAGAAGGGCAAGCCTTTCCTGAGACAGTTGTCTTCTGCAGCAGTTTCTCCTTTCCCCTCTGAGATGGGCTGGCAACACAGTACTGACTGTGCCTGGGGAGGGAGAGACTCCCCCACCCAGGACTTTATTGTGCCACTGATTTGCTGTGCTACACCTTGCTCAGGGGCTGAGATGTGAAAGCCTGTCTTTACTCACAGCAAGCTCAGTGGAAGGGACAAGAGCCTTGGCTTCATAGAGAGCTCATTTCTCTTTATTCTAAAATTATTTAAAATGAAACTGAAATGCTCTGAGATCGGTTCCCGCCAAAGAAGCCAACCCTGTGACAATTTGGATCTACTTTTTTCTTATGAGTGGAAATTCTACTGTGATTGCTGCACCACTCAGTGTTTCTGCAGTAATTTTTGCATATTTATAAATAATTTATGTATCTATTTGGAGGCGTTTTGAGGAGTAACCTGGAAAACTGAATTTTTAATCATTTTCTTTTGAGTGAATGGA
The DNA here is from genome assembly GCF_017639235.1 of Corvus kubaryi. Lineage (NCBI taxonomy): Eukaryota > Metazoa > Chordata > Aves > Passeriformes > Corvidae > Corvus > Corvus kubaryi. The sequence continues at coordinate 15,726,165 of NW_024582061.1, read as the reverse complement.
CTGCTGCTGCCTGTTTCTGTGAGAAACTAATATGTCCTAAAATAAAGAGGGATTTGCATTTGGTTCCAATGTTGTGCAGTCCATGGTTGTCTTGTCTCTCTCCATCCTACAAGTTCCCAGAGGGGTTCTAGGCTTGCTGACTCTGAATCTCTTACAGGTAGAAAATCAGAAAAAGGGCTCCTTGAGACACAGGATTTACACCCTTTGTATGGGCTGAAGAAGTGAATGAGCTGTCCCTGCAGCCAGCCCTGGCAGCACGTGTGTGGTGTGAGGGGCTGGTTGCCCCACAGCAGTTGCAACCAGAGTAGAGAGGCTTTGGACCAGCTGCAATATGAGGATCCTCTTGGAGCTGGCCAGGCCTAAAAAATAGAACGCTGGGTTTTGCTTGCTCCTTCTCTTCCCAGGCCCATGCCCAGAAGAAATCACAATGACAGCGCTCTGGTCCCAGCTCACCAGAGGTGAAACCTGGGAAAGGGTTCAGACAGAAGCCTGTTCCTGCTGTTAGAGAGTTTCAGTGACAATGGGAGTGGGAGGGAGGCTAAGAGCCCGAGGGCTGAAGCCTGGGGTGGGGGAATAATGGGCAGGGCAGAGTTGAATTTTGTTTAGAGCTTTCCTTGTGCTCCCTGCTGCCCGCTGCTCTTTGCTGCCTGCAATCACAAGCTGATAGGGATCTCCTGACTTTCGAGGTGCCTGTGTGAGAGAGACCTGAAGACGCCTCAGTTGCTCAGCACAGTGAGGCCGAGCAAGCCACGCCGGAGCGGCGGCAGTGCCGGAGGCAGCGAGCCATAAGGTGGTGACTCGGGCAGGTGGCCGGCACCACAGGTGTCAGGACGGGCAGAGCTGGGTACCAAGCTGGCAATCAATAATGCAAAGAGCCGGTCACATGTCCTTGCTGGCTGTTGCAGGATTCCTCTCTCCCCCCAGAGTCTGGTTACTTCAGAGATCAAGTTCCAGCCTCTCGGTTGGTGAATTATTAAACTCCATCAGTGCTCCCTTTGTACCACGTCTGTGTCTTCCTGCTGTCCTTCCTTGCTGGTGACAGGCTCTTTCCATCCAGCTGCCTGTGCAGAAGCAGAGTCCTCTAGTCCTATAGCACCTTGTACTCTACTTTGCTCCTTGCTTCTCTGAGGGAGAGTGAATAGGCTCCAGAAATGGATCTGTCCTACAGATCCACCATCTCCATCTATAAGGTGAGTGTTGGCATCAAAGGCTGCTTCTGTCTGCATATGGGAGACATGTGGGTGGGAGATCAGTGTTTTCTACCAAAGGCTCTCTTGGGTGGACAGCTGAGGGCTGAATCCATTCCCAGGCTAAGCTGCAGCAGCTCCTGTGGGCTCTGGATTATGTCTGGGAGCAGATAGCTGGCAGGGGGAGAGGGTGGTGTGTGTCCTAAAGGCTTCAGGAAGGAACTGGGCAGCCAGGGTGGCTTGGACATGGAGCATGAAGGGTGACACACCTTGGTTGCTGGTAGGAAGAAGTTCGATCGTCCATTTTGCCCCTCCCTTGAAAGAAACGCTTCCCTACACACAGCAGTGCTGAAACAAGGCAGGGAGGGCTGACAGAAGTGGGGAATTGCTTATTCCAGTCTCTGGTCTTCTCTGTAGCCAATGGGCACCTTTGATAAAATGCAAATAAAAGTGGAGAAGCTGGTTGTCCATCCCTTCTGTTACTAAGTGCTGAGTCTGGCAGTGCACCACATCCTGGCTGGGAAAGGGTTGTGTTCATGCCTGGATAATAAGCAGTGGCCCTCTGGCTGGCTGTGGGGTGAGGCAAAAGGCTGCTCAGATCCCCTTGCAGTTACTCCCCTGCCTGCAGTGGGTGTGGGCCCTTGGGAGAAAGCCGTCTTCATTCAGGCGACCCCTTGTCTCTGCAGTGAGCTACCTTGCCCTCTGGCCCTCTGGCTCCTCTCCTGGCTGCCTTGGGAAGGCTAAGGGCAGCTGGAGTTGCTAGCCAGCCCCGATGCAGGGAGCTGGCTGTGCATGGCTGTACATCGCCTCGGTTCCAGTGCGCCAGAGGGGGCTTTCACCCAGCCAAACCACAGCAGGGGAGCCTTGACCTGCTGAGGTCTCTGGGCATGAGGAAGAATGGCATTAACGAGCTTCTGCCTGGCCACAGAGTATCCTGGAGCAGTTCAACCCTGCGCTGGAGAACCTGGTGTACCTGGGGAACAACTACCTGCGTGCCTTCCATGGTGAGTGGGGTCCCACACAGCCAGGGCTCCAGACCATAGTGCTGCATCCAGCCTGGGCATCCCCTGTGCCACCACCTGGGACAGGGTCTGCCACCTCTGACATGTCCTGAGCTGCTCTTAAGCGCTCCTCAGCTCCAGGAACCACTGCTGATGGGGAGAGATGGGGTGCCCATAGGCGAGGTACCAGGGGGTGGCTGTTCTGTTGTGCTGATTGCTGGTGGTGGTGATGGTGGGAAGGCAGCCAGACCCTTACCACCCCTTTCCTCTCCCCACAGCATTATCAAAAGCTGCTGAAGTGTATTTTAAGGCAATTGAGAAGATTGGGGAGCAAGCACTGCAGAGTTCCACCTCACACATGCTGGGTAAGGCTCTCCTGCACGTCATCTGTCCTGTGGTGAGCCACAGTTATGTTTTTTTGACCTTTATGGTTTTTAGCTGGTCCATCTCCAGGTACTGGGGCAAGAAAGACAGCTCCTTTAAGTGGTGTCTCTCTGTACCAGGGCCCTGTCCAGGTGGTGACAGTCAAATTTATTGTGTGTCCTTGAATATTTCTCACAGCCCCAGCACTCTTCGCTGTATCTCTCTGAGTTCAGTCAGTGAGCTCAGCTCCTGGGATGGATCTCTCACAGAAACCAGTCCCTGTTGAGGCATCCTGCCCCAATAAATGAAATTTTCATCATGGAGGAAGCATTTTTTTCCTTCTTGGAGATGTGAGGGAAAAGCCAGGGATCATGCACTGACAACTGATGGGGTCTTGTCCTCCTGAGCCTGCAACAGCTGGAATGGTAGCTTGGGGCTGAGGGAGTCACACTCAACAGCGTAAATAACTCTGCAGCCTGGTGGCGATTGCTGAAAATATGTTCAGGGAACTGCTCCGCTGCTAAACTTTTTAGCAAAAAGCTGCCAGCAGATGCGCCCCTTCTGCAGACTCTTTTTGTCATCTGCACCTCCCAGCTAGCTCCTCTGCTCCGTCATCAGTCTCTTCCTTTCCTGCTTCCATAACACCGACACTGGTGAAGCGGGACCATGCCCAGCATCGGAGTGGGTGCTGGAGCTACCTTCCCATGGGACAGCCAGAACTGTGCACGGCAGCTGGGGAGCCACTGGGATTAGAAATGGGGCCTGCAGGGGCTGTGGCAGAACAGAAACCCAGCACCCAGAGCTCGTGGCAGAGGCGAGGCTGCCTGCTGACACCTGGGGCTGTAGCTGAGCGCGGTGCAGAGAGCAGTGCTTTCTGATATCTCTTCCACAGCCATGTATCGTCAGCCTGAGCTGCACGCTGCTGGTCTGCCTCCTTGGGCACACGAGGACATGACCACAGGACTTTTTCACCTTCTGTCTTTTTCCCCTGAAGGTGAAATTCTGATGCAGATGTCTGACACGCAGAGACTACTGAGCTCTGATTTGGAAGTTGTGGTGAGTGGTTTTCCCAAGGGCTGGTGGAGGTGGAGAATAAAGTGATTTACTTAAATACAGCTTATCACCATTTACCGTGTTCACCCCATCAGCTGCCCTCACACACACCTGCAGGCAGGTGCCTGCCTCCCTGCTTTCCCTGCTGCACGTGGCAGAGGAGGGTTACAGGGCTGGCATGCCCAGAGCCTGGCTGTGAGTGAGTCATGTGCTCAGCATGTTTTATGAGCCACCCCTTATCACAGTGCATGCAACATCCCCGTATGGTGAAGGGATGTTGGGTGAAGGGATAAGGGTGATGGCTCCTTCGCCTCTTTCAGGCTCAGACCTTCCACGTAGACCTGCTGCAGCACATGGAGAAGAACAGCAAAATGGATGTGCAGTTCATCAGTGTAAGTGATTCACTCCCTTCTCCTCCTCAGTTCTTGTTCCCCTCTCCCCTTCACCTAAGGGTTTTTGCTTGAATGCTTGAGGTGTTTCCTTCATTCTTCTCAGCACGAGATAGGGGGTCTTATCTTCTCCATCATGGAACAAACCCCCTTGTTCAGCTGATTATGGAGAGCTAAAGAGGTGGCTGTTCTTTGTGCAGTAGGACTTGCCAAATGCTTGAGCAGAGCTGAGAGACTCAGCATCCCAAAAGCAGAGTTCCCAGCTTCTCCAAACCCCAGGCTTTGCTTGTCTGTGGGTCCTGTGCTGCCATGGCCCAGCTGGCCATGCTGGTGGGTAGTGTCACAGGGAGAGGTAGAGGCCTGGGGACTTGCTCCCAGTGCTGGGGCAGTTGGGTGCCAGTCCTTGCTCCTGAGATCTGAAGGTTCATCAGCACTCTGGGGCCATTTAAATTGAAAAGAAAGATAAAGAAAGACATTTTATAAGAGGTCCAGGTGAAGCCTGATTGCAGGTGGACTCAGATATCCAACTGATTTACCAAAATATGAATATCGATCCAATATCGATATCCAACTGAGATGGACAAAAACTCTCTAACAGTTTAGAGTTAGAAAGTGTATGTTTTATGTGGCACCAGGCACTGCATGGGATAGCTCCCTAAGAGGCAGGGCCCCGATCCAAGCAAACACAAAGCTTTTTATTTACAAAAATTATGAATATCCAAAATACAAATGTATATTCATAACGTTAACACCTCCCATTCTCCACTGCGTATGGAAATGAGCTTAAATGTCATTAAGCATGCGTAGTGTGTGTCCTGAATTGAGTCAGTGGTCTTGAATTGGGTCAGTGGTCCCAAAAAGGATGAAGTAACTCATCTTCCTCATTTTGACCTTTTTGCTTCTCTGAGCTTTAACAATCCTAATTACTTTAGTGACCTGTAAGTTTCTTCTTGCATGACTTTTGGATGGGTTCCCACAAAGGGAAGAAATTGGTAATTGTCTTGTTCCCTACACCAACTTATCAATATTTCTACTTCTCATTCTAAGCACAGCTAAGCAAACACACAAATGACAGATCATCAGTTATTTGGCAATCAGTTACTAACATCTTAAAACCCATTTCAGGCCCAGCTCTCCTAACTAACTATTTTAATTAACTCTTACTGGGCCCAAGTTCTTTCCTATTCCAACTAATCTCAACATAGCTAGCCTATAACTAAAATCTTTGTTTCTTCTAAATCTATGTTTCACAACCATCAATCAGAGCAGGACCCTTGCTGCCTCACGGTGTGGCCGGGTCTCTGGTTCCTTACTGAGCCTGTTTTCTCCCTGGCAGGAGAGCCAGAAGCAGTATGAGCTGGAGTATCAGCGAAGAGCCACCAACCTGGATAAGTGCATGGCAGAGCTGTGGAGAATGGAGAGGGCTCGTGACAAAAATGCCCGGGAGATGAAGGTAAGCAGTGATTGCAGGAAGGGGAGTTAGTAATAAGAACTGGATAATATCTTGGAAGCCAGGGCTGATTTCTCAGCAACCTCAGCTAAGGGGTTGCCCCAATGTTCAAAAGGCAGGAAAGTAGGAAACTCCTGTTCTACAGGATGCTACTGACCTGTGGTACTCACTCCTGCCAAGCCCTTTCCTCATTTAGGAAGCCTCAATAAGCAAGAATTTAATCCCTGGCACGCTGCTCTAGCTCCTCTCTGCTGCTCAGCACTGCAAGTGGACTGGGAAGCTGATAGACATGATGACCCCTTCCAACCCTTGCCCTGAGCCCACTCTGCTGGATTTTCACTGGTCCCTTCCTCCCTTTTTCCCTGTGACACAGGAGAATGTGATCCGACTGCGCTCAGAGATGCAGGCGTTCGTCTCTGAGAGCCAGAGGGAGGCTGAGCTGGAGGAGAAACGCCGCTACCGCTTCCTGGCTGAAAAGCACCAGACGCTCTACAACACTCTTCTCCAGTTTTACAGCAGGGTACAGCCCTGACATGCTGGGGAGCAGAACTGGGGGAGCAGGCAGCAGGGCCGGAGGGGGAGCATGCAGGCAGGAGGGAGCCAGGGCTGAGCAATCCCTTAGGTGAAGGATGCATCTGCATGTGGACTGGGCAGGAAGCTATTTTGTTTCTTGCTGTGAAGTTCAGGCTGGCTGTACTAGGCTGGGACAAGATGTCTGGGGCTGAGGATGGTGCTGACATGGGGTTAGTTGGGTGTGTGAGTGATGGAGGAGGAAAGGGTGCTGTAGGTGTTTATAGCAGGGTCTTTGGGACCATGGGATCTCTGTTGCAGGGTGCCATCCTGGAAATTCCTGCCTACAGGGAGCTGTTTGGCCATTCCCACAAGCCTAATTGTGGGAGGACCTGGTCTCTAATGCCCATGTAAGCCCTAGGCTTCCTCTGTAGCTTGTCTGCCCTGTCCATCACCCCCTCTTCTCTCCTTCTCCCCAGGCTCGCAGCATGATCCAGACCAAGGCACCACGGTGGAAGGAGCAGCTGGAAGCCAGCCGCAACCCCTCAAACAGCCACTCACCCAGTCTGCTCTCAGCCTCCCACAGCCAGGGGTATCCATCTGGACGGCTCACACCCACCCACCTCGAGATGGTGAGGAGCCCACAGACAGCTTGTTTGGTGAAATATTGGAACAGGTTGCCCAGAGAGGTGGTGGATGCTCTGTTCCTGGAAACGCTCATGGTCAGGTTGAACTGAGCAGTGAGCAATCTGATCTAGTTGGAGATGTCCCTGCTCATTGCAGCCGGTTGGACTAGATGGCCTTGAAAGTCCCTTCCAACCCAAAGAATTCAATAGTTCTGTGGTGGTGAGGCTGCAGGGCAAGGTCAGTCCTTGGCCAACTGTGGTGCTTGCTGCCTTGTCCAGCTCCAGTGGCCTTTCCTGGCCAAGAGGAAGAGCAGCCTGTGTGTGGGCTGCGATGGAGGAATGTGCTGAGTTTGGCTTTCTAAGAGGGACTGCATATCTCTCAGAGCATCTCCTGCCTAACACAGCCTTTGTGGATGTGTGTTCAGCCCCCTTTCCTTCCAACAGCCCCAGAGACCCCTTGGGGACTTTGCTTCTTCTATGACTGGGAGTAGATCCAGCATCTTCTCTCCGGACCCTCCAGAAATGAGAATGTCTCCTCAGCCAGAGTCTCCCAGGCGGCCACTGAGGAGGACACCATCAGCAGCAAGTATGACCTGTATCTGGGAGCAGTGCTGTGGGGAGACACAGGGGCTGGAGCTCTCTGGGAAGAGGGTTGGGTTTGGGAAGGGCCCACCTCTCTATCAGACCACCAGACCTCAGCCACATTCCTGGGCATGGTGAGAGGACAGTGCCTATGGGAGCTGTAGAGGGCAAGGCTGAAGTAGAAAGTGAGCTCAGCCTTCAGGGCAGAGTCCGTCCAGGGCAAGGCCAGGCTGTGTGAGGTGAGGAACCTACAAATGAGCAATTTTCAAGCACTGGTTCTTGCTAGAGTTCCCATTTTAGTAAAGCACCTTCCCTCATACTACTGGATTAAATGTTAGCTTGCCCTGTGAAACACAGCCACTTACCTCGTGACACACCTGCTTCTCCTTCCTGAGAAATTTCAGCTTAAAGTCTTTAAAAGAAGTAAAAAAAGGACAGGGAGAGAGAGAAATTACCCAAATAATCAGTAGTTCTAGTAGGTTGGGAAGAGGATTGTCAGGCAGGGCATCAGCCAGGGCATGCAGTGCCTATGCTCTAGGCATTTGGCCAAAGAGGACGCAGCACAAAATAAATGGGTTTGGCTTGAGTTGGTTGTCTCCTGCAGGATGCTTACTCTGCTTTTCCCATGCTATGCCTTGCTCTCTCCCTGAAAGGCCATCTGCTCCTCCACTAGAGTAATTACTTGACTGGGGAAGCACTGCTCCCTTTGAGGCAGCATGGGTCTTGCAGGAGGACGCCAGGCTCCAGCCAGACCCCTGGGATGCCTCCCCCCAGGTTTGCTCCCTACGGGCCGTACGTCCCGTTCGGGTTCCTTTGGCGAGGCCAGCAGCGCCAGCGAGGGCAGGAAGAGGAGTGGCACAACGAGAGTTCAGGCCATCGTGCCCCACACGACGGGTGCCAACCGGACCCTGCTGCGGTTTGAGCCCGGGGATATCATCGCGGTGCTGATGCCAGAGGCGCAGAATGGCTGGCTCTACGGCAAACTGGAGGGCTCGTCCACGTACGTGATTCTGGTGCTGCAAATTGGCCAGATGCAGGCTTGTCGAGTTTGGAGCTGGGAGGGTTAAGCCCAAAATTATCACCCTGCTCACCTCCTGGTGTGGCCTGGGCACTGTGTCCCACCCACCATCTCAGTGGGGGACAACGCTGTGTCCTCAGTGATGAGGGCTCTCCGTGCCAAGAAGATGCAGTGTGGCAGCGCTGGCCTGGGTGGGCTGCCTGAGAAACCTCCAGGGGCTTTGGGTGGAAGAGCCAGGGATGCAGTGACCCCCTCCTGGCTTGCATGGCTGAGTTACTCCTGTCATGGGATCCAGCTCAGGGCCATGAACTGCTGGAGTTACCTGAGAGGCCTGGCACTTCTTAGCTCATGCTGCAACTGCTTCCACAGCCTCCAGCACAGGCAGGCCATGGAAACTGCTGCACCCAGCACTTACTGAATTACTCCCTGTGGCACTGCCAGCCAACATCTGTGTGTAAAGCCTGCCTCGTTCCACATAGGATGTGCTCTGCAGGAACGCTCACAGATGTGAGATGAACAAGAGCAGTGCCTGTCTTTGGGCGGCTGTTTCTGGAGTGGAGCTGCTGCAAAATCCCTGGAAGAGTTTTCCCCAGCTTCCTTGTGATTGCAGTTGGTTGGAGTGTCTCTTGCTGGATTGCACCAACACTACTCCCAGGAGCACAGGTTTTGCACAGCCCCTGAGATAAGCGAGTCCAAGCTCAAAGTCTGCACCACGATAACCCCTGTGCCCCACCCATGGGTGAAAGAAGTGCAGGAACCCTGTCACACATGGTAGTGGCAAATGTGGCTTGGTTGATGTGTGGGATGGGCGTAGATCAGAAGTGCTGGGCCACTGGATCTGAAGAACCACAAACCACAGTGGCCTGGGCCTCATTTGTCTCTGTTCCTGTGCTCTAGGTGTGGCTGGTTCCCTGAAGCTTATGTCAAGCCTTTGGAGAATGCGAGGGAGATGGAGGAGCCAGACACCAGGTAACAGGAGGGCAATTGGCTGGGCAGGACCTCCTGGTACACCACTAATGCCAGTGGGGTAATTGTTTAGAGTGTGTCCATGGAGAGCTGCAGGGCTCCCGTGCTGGAGAACCCGCCAAGGGCCTCGTTGTGCCCTGGGATCTCTCAGGCTTCTCTAGGCAGCTCCTGTAACATGTGCAATGTCATCTCAAAGGTGCTTGGGACTGGGCCGGTCCAAGACACGTGTATTTCCTCCAGAGATATCCCACATTGTGGCTAGCACCTGTGCTGCTCCCTGTTCCTTGCTCTTTGACTCCCACCTCACTGTCTTCTCCTCTTGCTCAGGTCCTTCCCACTGCGAAGCAGCCACAGTATGGATGACATCCTGGACCGTCCCAGCACTCAGTCCTCTAGCAATTACTGGCCTGCTGCTGCCCAGCCCAGCGTGCCGAACCCACCTCCCCTCTCAGTGGGTGCCAGCAGTCACCAGAGTGGGGTGGTTGCCCCACTCAATTCTGGCTCCAAGGTGAGTGCTTGAGCAGAGACTGGTGGCTGTGTGTGAAGTGGGCCACGTCTGACTTTCATGCTCCAAGGCACACCTTTTCTGCTTTAGCCAGTAGAGACAATCACGTTTCTGGTGTTGGTGAAGGGACCTGCTGCCTTCCTGAGTTAAGAGGTCTTGTTAGCACCAGTCTTTCTCACCCAGTCTGTTCACATGCCACCTTGTTCTGTTGACCCCTGCCAGTCTGCTTGTTGTGTGCAGATCCTCAGTGCCTGGCTTTGCTCCCCCAAGGGAATGCTTTTCTGCCCCTGCCCTTCTCACCTCTCTCTCTTTTTGCTCACCAGGGACCCTTCAGTTCAGTCCTTTCCTCCATGACCTCCCAGCCTGATTTCTGGTGGCTCCAGGGCAGCACCTCTTTCTGCTAATAGTAGGACTGTGGAGTGACCAGACTGGTCTGGGAGTGGGTGACCAGCTAACAGAGATGCCATCCTTCTTCTCCCTTCAGAGAATGGAGAGGAGTTTCATAGGGTTCCTCTTTGAAATTCAGATGAGGGTTGGCTTAAAGTCACAGCTGGGGTAGGGAAAAACTGAGAGCAAAGGCCGAGCTATTTTTGAGAGCTTTAGAACAAGTTGTGTCCAACCCATGGGTTATGGATGGGAGAAGGAAGTCCTCCACTTATCATTGCTTCCAGCAGTGGGGAATTGACTGGGGAGAACAAAGTTAAAGGTGAGGACCTGGGAGAAAGAAGAACGGTGCTGCCCGTGGGGCATTACTTGCTCAGTCTCACAGAGGGCTGGAAAACCTTGTCCGTGGTTACTGGTTCCAGGCCAGTGCAAGGCTGCAAGCAATTGGATGGCTCAAAGAACTGGAAACTGCAATATTTAATTACTCTTTTTTTCCTTTTATGTCCTGCTCTGTGGTTTCAGGTAGCCTCAGGCTGCACAATTCCGGGGAACAGCCTCTGCAGCCTCTCTGTCCCTCTGGGTCACTGGTTTTCATCTGGTCCCAGGGCTAGGGTGTAGGGATAGACCTGGGATTGAGTCATGAGTTGTGTGCAGCATTTGGAATAGCATGACAAAGTGTGGAACCTCATTAGAAAGGAGGAAAAGACTGATTTGGAAAGACTCAGCCTTGCTTTAAATGTATGCCCAGGACATGCCCCAGTTGAGCCACAAGAAAATGGGTGTGACTTCCCAACTGGATCACAAATAGCCACGTGTGGCTGTCTTGTCTGTCACCAGAGTACTTTAGCAGGTCAGTTGTCACTGATCCTTCACTATCTACTGGCCAAGAATAAGGGCCACAGGACCTAGGTCTAACTTTGTCCGTCGGGTTTGTCCACTTTTAAGTAATATGTGGTGTAGGGTAGGTAGGTACACCTCTGGAATTCCCCATGGATGCAGGAAGCATGTGAGGGCACGGATGACAGACTTTTTGCCAGGGTGTGTGGGCAACATGAGGGGGCATCTCTGGCTGCGCTGGAGGGTGAAATGTAGCTCAGACTCTCACTGTTTGCTGTGCTCTTCAGATATGACACTTTGGGGATCTGAGTCATCTCCTTTCTTCCCCAAAACAAAGGAAGATGTCCTAGGGGAGTAAGGAACCCCCAGTTTAGGGACAACCCCCCACAACAAAATTCAGGGTATTATCTATAGTGGGGAATTTGTGGACTTTTGCAAAGCTTGAATAAGGAGTCAGAGCCCTGTTAAGAGGACTTGGGCTCCTAACTCTCCTAAGCGTTTTGTGAAATCTTCCTCCGTGTGTGCAGTGTCTCCTGCCCAACTTTTCTCTCTCCATTCCCCACTCCAAATTTCTCACTGCTGCTTTTCTTTTCACTGCAGAAATCAGGAGTATTTGACCAGCCCCCTGAGCTCTTCCCACGGTAAGACAAGGAACTCCACTCTGGAGCCATCTGACAGTGGGGAGTATTATTACAATGCTGTTATTATTTAATCTTGTGGATTACCAAATGTGGGAGGAACAGGGAAGTGTCTGGGCAAAAGCAATGTGCAGCCTACCTCCCAGGACAGGAGGCAGAGGTGGTCCATTCTGGCCTCTGCTGACCAGCAAGGTCCTATCCTGACTGATAAAATGAGGTAGGAGCTGAGCACCCTGAACACATGTCCAGACCTGCATGCTCCTTCCCATCCATTCTGGAAGGGCCACAATAGCAGCTCGCAGCCTGAGTGTGGAGCTACATGACTGTGCATCTCTGCCTGCTTGGAAAGGGCTGAGGGATAAAAGTTGTGGTTTTGAGTTTCGATGAGTCAGGTCTGTGGAGATGAGACATGCCATCAATGCCTGCTTTTCTTCCCCCTGCAGCTGGGTTGGTGTCCCCATGTTTCTGGTGTGGTGCTGTGGCCTTTTTCTGCTGCCCAGCTCCTTGCTTGGAGGGTCGGTGTATGCTCTACAAGTGTAGAGTGCTATCATGAGGGACAGCCATGTGCTAGTGTCCCTTCATCCTGTGGAAGAGGGAGGGTGAGAAGCCCTTGGGAGAGCCCAAATGGAACCACATGGGAATGTGCAGCAGGGTGTGTAAAGGATGGAGAAAACATACTCAGGAATGAGCTTTACCACACTCTCCTCCTTGGCATGGAGGTGACTGTGCAACAGGACTAAGTAGCCTTTGCTTGGTCACAGGGATCCCCGTGTGGCGTTTGCAGGCTTTCTGATGGTTGCCTGTTTCCCTTTCCAGAGGTACCAACCCCTTTGCCACAGTCAAGCTGCGCCCCACAGTCACCAATGACCGCTCGGCGCCCATCATCCGATGAAGCAGGGCTGGGGACGGTGAAGAATTTCAGCACAGAAGGAGGAGGAGAAGTGACACGCTGTGACCTCCAGCTGGGCAGCAACCTAGTGCTGCCACTCATGGAGCGAACTCTCTTTTCCCCTCCCATACCTCTGGGACAATGGGACCCATCTCACCTGGGTGTCTGGTGTGCTTTAGCCAGAAGCAGATCTCTGCTGCCCTTTCTGGATTGATCCCTCCTTCCCTTCCCTTCCCTTGTGGTGTTGCTGTACTTGAGTGGGAGGGAGAAGTCTGGTGCTACTGGTGCTGGTGGTCTTGGAGAGGGGATGATGCTGGAGGTGGATGGAGGTAAGGCTGGCTAAGATCATCTGCAGCCAGGGCAGTGCTGTCGGGATGTTGCAGGTGAAGCTTTGCTATCTCTGCTGTGGGCAGAGAAGGACTCTCACCAAACAGTTCCTTTGCTACCAGAAGAACGAATCCCAAAAGAGAAGGCTACAAGAAGGCTTCCAGTGATGTGGTCCAGCTGACAGGGTCTGGTCTTAGCCCCTTTGACAACTGTGTCCATTTGTAGCAGCACCTGCCCCTTGTCACCCCAGGTGCTGCCCTTGCTGGGCAGTGCTGGGGCAAGGCAGGGGCAGGCGACACTGTCCAGCAGCACTGCCCTGCTCCTTCATGTACTGTCCTGTGGAAAACATATGGGTTTTTTTAAAATAAAATGGTTAATGCATCTTCTGTGTCCATTTCAGTGGCCATCACCTCAGTCACAGGATGCAGGGGGAGGAGGAGAGGAGCTCCCCACCAGCACTGGGGCCACGATGGCTGCCCATGGTTGTCGTGTTGGACACTGCAGTGCTGTGGGTCCAGATGCAGCCACCAGCCCAGGGTCTGGGGTGGATGTGGAGGGCACCAGGAGGGCTGTACTGCCCACTGCTGGCTGCCCTCCCTGAGTCCCCCATCTGTCCTGTGGCCACCTTCTCCTCACCCACTGCTGGAACCTGTGCCCTGGGCACCCCAGGGCCACTTAGTGCAGGGGAAAAACATTCCCCTAGGACCTGTGGGGGCGTCACCAGTCTGGGAATACCCTAAGTGTGCTGGGGGAGCCCTCACGGGAGAGGCAGCATGAGTGAGGGATGGAGCGCTAGAGGTGGCCAGGGCTTAGCTGATTAGCTTTATTAATAGACATTAAACCCTGGCTGTGAGTGCTGCCAAGCCCCCGCAGCCCCCCTGCTGCCCTGCTGCTGGGGGGCTCCAGGGGTTTACAGCCCAGGCCTTTCCCTCCCCAAAACATCAGCTGGGCTGAGCCCCAGCCCCCTCCCTGGAAATAAAATTTTCCCCCACGTGTGGCCAGAGACTGGCTCCTCCGCAGCGCCTGCCAGACCTCCTTCTGTGAGTCAGCCACTGGGGAGGTTGTTTTGGAGGGGGGGTTATTGAGCTGCCAGGGGTGGGCAGGATCTGGTAGTTTGAGTCATGGCTGGTGGTGGTTCCTCGGCTGCTCCTCCTTGTCTTACTTCTCTGCTGGGCACATGCCCTGCACAACCGCGCCAGCACTTCTCCATTGTGGCTGGCAGTTGAGGAAGCTTCAAAAGCAGCACCTTCACCTATTTTGCCCCTTACTGAAGCACGGGCACACGGTCTCCTCCTCCACTGCCCCCCTCCCCAGCACCCAACACCCCCCACCCTCACCCCGCTTCCTCCTGTCTTGGTCCCTCCGACCGAACCTACCCCCGCCAGCCTGCCCTGCTCTGCTGGGGAAAACGCAAGGAGCCCCTGGGCAGCGGGATTACCGGGGGATTCGGGCTGTGGCAGGCAGCCACCTCGTCCCCATTGGCTGGAAAAGCCTCTTAAAAGTGGAGAAGTGCTTTCTGCCCGCTCAGCACCCGCTGGTCTCTGCCGACCTGAAACCATAAGCAGCTCCTGACCCACATCCACACTGGGAGTGCCGTGGGGCACTGCTTGCACCCACAGTAGGCGAGGGGGTACCCCACACAGGGTGTTCCCCCAGATCTGCCACGGACAGCTTTGCTGGGCATCGCTGGAACTGGAGGAAAGCAGGCTGAGACGGGAATTAGCTGTCTTGTGAGGACATAGCTGCTCCGAAGGAAGGAGCGGAGCACAAGAGACTGCTCGACAGGTACTGGATTCCTGCAGGCATTGTCCTGTGCCCACCATGGGGAGAAGATCCAGGAGGACCATCTAACCAGGCACCCTCATCCAGAGCCGGGAAGTGCCAGCCAGTGGGAGAAGGAAGCACTGCTGACAGATCTGCTCAACCCTTGGAAGCTCAGTTTGTGCTCGGGAGGTCATCACTTCATTGCACAGGTCAGTGGTGTGGAGGGGTGCTTGCATCCTTGCTCCAGCAGCCAATAGGACAGTCCATCCTGGGCCTGCACTCATTTAATTCTCTAACAAATGCTTTCCCAGGGGGTTGTCTGTGGGTTGAAGAGGCCAGTGGCATGAATCATGGCCCTTGCACTTAAAAAAATAGACCTCCCACCTCATCTGTATGGTGTGAAGAGCATTTATGTGGACTCTCCCGGGTGCAACTTGGGGATTTTCTGGGCATTATCCAGCACTAGTTGCACTGTGCTCTGCATGTGTCCAGGGACTGGCAGCCACAACTGAACCTGCTGTGGTCTTCACCCTTCCAACCTGGGCTTGTGCCTCCTGGTGTCAGTGCAAGTCTTCTCCTTGCAGCCACCTGCAGCAAGCTCTGTGGCAGTGCCTGCCCTGGCCCACCTTCCTGTGATGCACAGGAAAGGGCAGGTGCCCATGCTGATGAGCTTTTAGGTGCATGTGAACTCACACACAGTGTTTTTGCCTGTGAACAAAGCTCCTTAACTGAGGAGAAAATGCTAGTGAGCTGTGGAGTGTGCAAAGGCAGGTGCAGGGTGTGTGGTGTGAGCAGACAGGCAGCAGAGGTGTGCCATAGCATATTGGCCTTGGAGGCATCTCCACAGGTGAGCTCCTCTGGTGCAGCCCATCATTTTCATCTAGCTGCAGGCAGGTAAAAGTGCTTTCATGCTTTGCTGTACAGTTCTGCAGCACTGAGCAAGTGCTCCTTGCAGAGGTGCCTCCCAGCTCCAAACTCAAATAAGTATTCATGAATATTTGTCTAACATGCTCTTCAAAAGCAGATGCCATGGACTCATTGTTGAGAGGCAGAGCTACAGAAATCTCTGAAGAGCATGCCACAGACAGACAAATATTTTCTTGCTAGGATGCTGGCAGAGAGTGGCAGGGTTCAGGGAAAGATGGATCGCAATGGTTTTATTAATTCATTTAATTTGTGGTGCAGGATGAGCTCAAGAAAAGCCAGGCTGGGAGAGGGGCTTGGATAAAAGGTCTCAGGCTCTGCTTGGTGGCAGCCACTCTTACTTGAAGTAGCTACGTGCAGCAGATGGTGCAGCGGTGGAGCACCAGCACTGATGGAGAAATCACTGTGCTTTGGCAGCCAGTCACCTTTTGTGCAGCTGGGTCTGGCTTGTCAGTCAGCTGGAGCTGGGAGAGGAATGGTGGGCAAAATGGCAGAAGCTGAGTGAGGCTGTTGAGTCTGGCTGTCAGGGTGCCAGTGATCCAGAAAGCACCAGGAAGGGTGAGATGGGGGAGGTATGGATAGCTGGAGAGCGTATAATTATTCTTTTCTAGCCCCCTGTTTTCAGTTCTTGTGTCTGTCCCTTGCCACAGCCCCTGAGACCTGGGCTGGGAGGGAGAGGTTAGAGGAGCCTGTGCCAGCCCCTGTGGTTCAGCCCAAGAGCTGCTAGGAAATGGCCATCCAGGACAGTTGCCCCAACCCATGCTCAGAGCCAGATTCTGCTCCCTTCTTTTGTGGCTCACAGCATCCTGAAAGTATGGGGAACTCTGCTGCAGGGACCCATCGTGGTGGCTGGCATCTGAGTGCTGCACTGAGTAACCCCTCTGTGTTTTCAGGAGCGGAGGCCCCCTGGAGAGGGGAAGGAGGGGTACAGCAGAGGGTGGTGGAGGGGGTAGGACCACTCTTGCCAAGTAAAGGCCCTCTGCCTGGGGTCTGCCCCAGCTTGTGCCATCCACACTCCTGTCTAAAGGATTTGCACTTCCTTGACATGCAGAGCAACAGCAGCTACGGGAGTCAGCTCAACTCACTCCCTTTGCTTGGGGAACACCAAGAACAGGGACTTCCTTGAGAAATGCACCCAGATCCAAAACTCCCAGGTTCTAGCTATGTGTATCACATCCATAAGACAGTCCCTGTCCCTTCAGCAGTCTGTAGTCCATATGTGACTCCTGGCATTTCCCACAACTGCTGGTGCCAAGAGATGGGGACACTGCTGCCATCATGCAGTCCTTCAGCCAAGGGAGCTGGGCAGGAGAGAGGACCCATGTTAGGAGTGTGCTGCCAGCAAGATGGTGATAGGAGACAAACTGGACCCAAAAAAGCCCAGCTCAGGCATGGAGAATGCCTGTCTAATCTACTTGGGGGCATCTATAGTCTAGGTCCAGTGATGGCTTTGCAGACGGGTGTGAAAATAAGCCTGGCTGACCAAGAAACTGTGGCCAATGGTGCTGGAAGGGGCAGAGACCTGGTACCTAAGGGAGAAATGAAAAACATACCCATAGCAGCCAGCTGGAGCAAAATTCCTGGGCAGCTTAAAGCCCTGAGAGCAACTCACAAGACATCCCCTCTAATTCCCTCCTTCTTCCCACTTAGGCTTTGTTCCGGCCCCTCTGTGTATGTACGGAGCCCTAATCTCTCTGGCATGCAAATAACCACCCGTTTTTTGTGCTCTCCCCCTTCACCTATTTCGGAAATCTGGCCCCTGATGGCGGGGAGGGGAGAGAGAAGGAGAGTGCCATGCACTGGGGCCTCCCAGAGGAAAGCACAGAGGGCTTAATGGATCTCCTTGCCTCACTGCTGGAGGTTTCTGTGGCAAGGCAGGTCCTGGAGGGCTCCCCGCTGGAGCAGACCAGCATGGGAGAGGCTCAAAGGCAGATTTTAGGAAGCAAAAAGGGTTCATGTTGCTGGCCTTTGGTTCACACCATCTGTAGGCAGGGTTGGATATGAAGCAAGGGGGATGTTGCAGATCATGATGCTGCATCAGATGCCGCACTCCAGGCTCAGCTGGGAGCCGCGACACTGCTCAGCTGTGTTCAGCCAGGGGTTATGGAGCTCTGGGCTGCCCTAAGCTCAGGGGAAGTGTCCCACCTCTGCCCAGCTGAGGCATGACCTCACACCCAAAAGCAATCCCATCTTGCCTGGCAGGATCACAGTACAAAGAGCAGATGTGATCCCCCAATGAGCCCCTCAGAGCTTGGAGATGGTGGGCATGGCGAGAAACCTTGTAGTAAATGTTTGCTGCTCTGCTTTTCTCTTCTCTTCTTGCAGCATCAGCAGATTTTCTCCTTCTCTGTTGCCCTACTTCCTCCTGGCCTGCCTTTCCATTCCTAGGCTAGAAGATGGGGAGACCTGACCCAGAGGAAGGGCAACTCCCAGCTCCTGTGAAGCCCCCGGATGGTGGCTGGGGCTGGATCGTGCTCCTTGGCTGCTTTGTGATCACCGGCTTCTCCTATGCCTTCCCAAAAGCCGTCAGTGTCTACTTCAAGGAGCTCATGAAAGATTTCCACGTGGGCTACAGTGACACAGCCTGGATCTCCTCCATCATGCTGGCCATGCTCTATGGGACAGGTGACGCTTGGACACACTTCCCTCTCCCCAGCTCGCACCTTTCCCACTCTGCCATAGGCCCAGGCCATGTCCCATGGGCTCTTCTCATGCTCACTGGCCTGGTCATGAATCACGATGCAGAATACAATTGTCCTACCACTTCTCTTCTGGAAGTGTGCTGCGTCTCATATCCCTGTTTCCTCTGCCCCAGGAGACCTCAGGGGTCACCCCACGTACATCCCAGACAGCTGATACAGGGTTTGCTCCCACTCCTCAAGTGCTGTTCCTATCACACCAAGCACCAGGGAATAGGGGTCCAAGGGCAGGGCAGAGCAGAAGTCTCCACACCACAGCCTCCCACCCTTGGCCAGGCCCAACAGATGTATATCTAAGCAGCCAAGTAGTGAGTTCCATCATTACTGTTGCATCTTCCCTGAGTGCCCTGCCTGGGCTGCCTGCCCCTTCCCAGTTGTCCTGTCTCCTTCTAGTCTCCTACTCTGTCTCTTCTGCTTCCTCCTAGGACCAGTATGCAGCATCATGGTGAACCAGTTTGGCTGCCGGCCCGTGATGCTCATTGGCGGGCTGCTAGCTTCTGCTGGGATGATCCTGGCATCTTTTACCACCAATATCATTGAGCTTTATCTGACAGCTGGTGTGCTGACAGGTGAGAGCCCTGGGATTTGGGGAGGCAACACAGACTTACCTGGGAAAGAGCCAAGACCATGTTGAATTTCCCTTTAGCACTGCCATGTCTAGTATCAGGTCTCCCTCACGTATTTGCACATGCTATGGGAAGCATCTAGTCCTGAACGCTGCACCTGTGAGGGATGCATCTGCTGGATCTAAACAGCCAGGGCCTGTGGTTGCGAGGCAGAAGAAACCGAAGTGGTGCTCAGTGATCATGGCAACTCTGGTAGGTGACATCAGTACACAGTGGCAGGGGAGAGAGGCAGAATTCCTGTGTAAGGCTCAGGTCCTGCCTAAACATGGGCACAATAACCTGATTCAAACATGCTTCAGGTGGACAGGCTGGTTTAGCCCATCCTCTGCAGGGGCAACCCACCAACATGAAGGCACAGAGGCTTGTGAGGAACACATTCATCCCATCATGGGACTTCAGGACTAGGACAGTCTGAGGGGACTTGTTGCAAGCCACATCTCATGTTCTTGCACTCACTTCCATGTAGGTCTGGGTATGGCGTTGAACTTCCAGCCCTCACTGATCATGCTGGGCACCTACTTTGACAAGCGTCGGCCTCTCGCCAATGGACTGGCTGCTGCTGGGAGCCCTGTCTTCCTTTCCTCCCTCTCTCCACTGGGGCAAGTGCTGCTGGAGAAGTTTGGTTGGCGAGGAGGGTTCCTTATCATGGGGGGCCTTCTGCTTAACTGCTGCACTTGTGGGGCAGTCATGAGACCCCTGGATATGGGCATGAAGCGGAAGATGGGGAAAGCTCAGGACAAATATGAAGCCAAGGAGATGCTGCCCATAGGAGGGAAATCAGAGGAGGGAATCAGCACCACTGATGGAACCAAGAAAGGCAAGAAAGCCAAGAAGAAGCCCAAGAAAGGAAAGAAGCTTCTGGATTTTAGTATCTTCTCCAACCGAGGGTTTATCATTTACACTATTTCAAAGTTCATCCTGGTCTTGGGTCTCTTCGTGCCCCCCATATTGCTGGTCAACTATGCCAAGGACACAGGCGTACCAGACACAGAGGCCGCGTTCCTGCTCTCCATCATTGGTTTCATAGACATCTTTGCCCGCCCTGCCTGTGGCATGGTGGCAGGGCTGAAGTGGGTCCGCCCTCACGTGGCATATCTGTTCAGCTTCTCCATGCTCTTCAACGGCTTGACAGACATCTGCAGTGCCAGGGCTAGCAACTACACGGGGCTGGTCATCTTCTGCGTCTTCTTCGGCATCTCCTACGGCATGGTGGGGGCGCTGCAGTTCGAGGTGCTGATGGCCATCGTTGGCTCCCAGAAGTTCTCCAGCGCCATCGGGCTGGTCCTGCTTATCGAGGCTTTCGCCGTGCTCATCGGCCCACCCTCTGCAGGTAGGTGTCTTGCTATAGGGGATTCGTTTGGCTGCCATTCCACAGTATTGCAGGCGTCGGGCATGGACACAGCACTTGAAGAAAGACCCTATTTCCCAAATTTAAATTCGCTCTAGAAGCCAAGAGCTGATCTCTGCCTTCACTATGAATGTTGCAGAGAATCGTGTTAAGGATAGGGTCAGGCACATGCTGCAGGCAAACCTTTGAGAGTCTTCATTAGGACAAAGCGTCTTTCAATTTCTCCTTGGTGTCCATGGCCTTTTGGTTGGCACTGCGAATAGCGATCTCAATTTGCGCTGATCCCAATCCCAAGGCACAGGTGTTTTGCTGTCAGTCAAGTCAAAACACTTTGTACAGCCCCCTGAGGCATTTGCTGTTAATTTTTCTAAGAGGATTAAGATGCTCACAGCTTTTCAGCCAGTCTAGTCTAGGTCACAGTCCTGGTGAGGTCCATACCCCACAAACAGTGCATAAAAACAGGCTGTTGAATGGAGGTTGGCGTAGATTAATACTAAGTGTTTGATCACATCTGAGAATGCCAAATCATGCCAAAGGCTTATTTCCAAACAAAGTGCAGTTTCCTGATTTGCAAGGAAGAGTCAGGGACAAGACCATGGAAAATCCCCAGGCAGGAACCACTCTTGTTTCTTGCACCCCTTCCTTCAGCTGTAAAACAGGGGCTAAAGTGAAGACCTCGGTGTGAATGGTCTTTTCCCCAGCACAAACCACCAGTTATGAGTAAAACCCGCCCTCAGCAACTCCAACCAGTTCTCAAGTAAAATTTGGCGGTCAAGAGAAGACCCTCTTAAATGCTAACAATAATGCATGTCTCACTTTATAAACCGTGGGGCAGTCGGCAGTCCCAGGCCAGGGAAGGTCAAGAAATACATGTCTTGGAGGCAGCTGCAGAGAGATCACTGAGGGAGAGAGGGATTTAAGAGCGCCTTGCCCCAAGGAGCAAGGCACACCAGTGGGTGCTAACAAGGGACATCCCTCAGCCCTCCTGCCTCAGTTCAGCTGTGCCTTGGTGCTGTGTGCACATACAATGGCACACAGACAGTGCTGGGTCACTGAAGAGTGGTGTTGGGTGCAGCCAAGTCGTGTTGGGGGTACCTTCCTCACTGCTCTAGGACTCCCCTGGTGCAGGAAGCTTGAGCGCTCTGACAATCCTGATGGCTCGGACTCAGGGAGAACAGTGCTCAGCTGGGAGAAGGGGGTTGAACAAAGTGGCTTTGTTTGGCGTAATCCTCCTGAGCTGCTTCCCGCTCCGTGGGGCCGAGGGGGTTTGGCACAGGATAAGCTGCACACACACACACGCACGCGCACTAGTGCACGCAGGCTCCTCGCTCGCCACCCGGCTTGGCTGAATGGGCGCATTCACCTGCGCAGGAATTCACCACGTGCCTCCCATGACTGCTCTGGGAGGCACCACAGCGTGTCCTGGGGCCAGTTTCAGGGCATGTACTGTACCACAGCAGGGACTGGGGGTCACCTGCGTTCGGGAGCACACGAGACTGAGATGAAGAGTGCGGCTCCATGGCTACATCCTGACTGCAGCAAGGCAGCTGTTCATGCTCCCCAGCACCAAGGACTGGCAACTCTCCCTCCATTGCCAGTCCCAGTGGATTCAGAAAATAGATTGAGAAAATCTCTGGCACAGAAATCATCAGGTGTGGGCCAACCAAAGGGATTTCTCTGCCAAAGAGAAATCTGTTCTTCCTTTCAGAATGTTTTCCTGACATACTAGCATAAGAAATAGCAATGCCTCTCAAATTTTCTTTTCTGAGGCTGGCCAAGTCAACTCATGAGAGGCTTTTCCCACCTTGGCAAGTAGAAGATGGCCCAGCATGGAGTGAAACGATAACATCAGGGTGTCACAATTATTTAAGCTTGTCCAAACAAGGGAAAACACCAACCATGCACTGTTACCATACTTTGCCTGGAAATACAGTGTGGCTCTTTCCCAGTGTGATATTTAGATATTCAGGCTTCTTGCTCTTCCCTTGAGGAATGGGTCCTCAGCATGTGCTGCTCACCTGAGCTGGGCTGTCCATGCAGGAGTGCATAGGCTGAATTTAGCCATCTCGTTTCTTCTCCAACCATCTCATTTCTTCTCCAACCATCAGGCCGCCTGGTTGATGCTCTCAAGAACTATGAGGTGATCTTCTACCTGGCGGGCTCAGAGGTTGTGCTCTCTGCTCTCTTCCTGGGTGTTGCCAGCTACTGCTGCCTGAACCGAGGGAAGAAGGAGCCTCCCCCAGAGAACAACCCCACTGCTGGAGGTGGGAGTGACACCGAGGAAGCAGAATCCGACGTGCAGGAAGCTGAGGAGCACAGCAGCAACAACCACCAGCCGGCCCACAGCACTGACAATGCCATGGTGGCAGCCAACGAGGAGGCCAACCATGTGGCAGATGAGCAGAGTGGGGAGGGAGGTGGCTGTCCCACAGGGGATGGGGAGGTGTTGGCACGAGACGGCTGCAACGCTGACCAGATGGTGGAGAGGGACAGTTTTTAGCCAGGGCAGAGAACAGGGATGTATAAAACCGGCCTTGTTTGCAAGCAGCTCAGCATGGGAGGGTAGGTGGGATGCGGGGAGGAGAAAGCTGGGACAAAGGCAGACGTAAGAAATAAGAGGGAGAGGTATAAGAATAGCTGGTCCTTATGTACATATGTCCACATACCGACGCAGTGATACATCTACTTGCATCCTGCACCCATGCTGGTACAACACAGGCTCAGATCAGCCCGAACACCAAAAAGAAAAAAATAATAATCTTCTTTCCTCATTTTCAAACCAGCCTTGGAGAAAGTCTTCCAAAGAGGATGCCAAGGACTCTCCTTTTCCTTCTGCATTGTCACAATACAGAACACAAACAATTAGAGACTCTTTGTAATCAGATCTGGTACGCTCTGTTCTGGTGTCAGTGTTTCCTTCACCCCACTTCAGTCTCGCTGGCAGCAGGTTTAGGAGGTGGTATAACTCACAGCTACCACCTGGCCACCTCCAGGGGCCACCACCATGGGGTAGACACCAGGCTCTCTGCAGTAACTCCCTGGGGCACTGCCAGACCAGGAGGCCACCAGCTCTGACCACCTCTGCCTGGCACATCTTTTGTAGATGGTAAAGCTGGGGCAGTGACACCTGATGCTGCTTTCCCAAGTAGGGAAGTGCTGTGTTAGAAGCTGCTGCTGAGCTACACGAAGAAGACACCTAAGAAAGGCTAATGCCATTAGGTGTGCAGCCACAATACGGAGCCTCGCTGACAGGAATAGCACCAAGCCAGCTTTATCTAGGCTCAAGTGAGTCCCGTTGACGTGTGAAGGGAACAACTTGGCCCCTGTGGGGGTGGGGGTTTCAAGACAGGCAAATAACCATGTTCCAGGTGATTATCCACTGAGCAGGAATGGCACCAGATGTGCCTGTGTTTTCCTCTTAAATAGAGAAAACCTCCTTACATAAAGGAATCAAAGGTAAGGCAAAAGGACAAGCCCCAGTCCCTGAGTGCTGCTAACAAGGGTGTTGGGAGCACGTGGTAAGGCAGGCATGACCCCCTCACCCCCTGCTGCAGTGATGGATTTCTAGATTCAGAGAGGACAACCTTCCCTGGCATGCTTAAACCACTTCTAATCTGCTTTAGGACTGGATCTTTTATAAACACCCCTGGCCAAAGCTCTTTCTTCCGGTTTCTTGAACTGCTTCACCTCAGAGACCCTGGGGGAACCTGTGACTATAACAAGGGATCAAAAACTAAGCAGAGGGCTAGAGGGAAGGCAGCTCGTGGGGTCACCAAAAGATGTGTTTTGCTCCAGACCAGACTGACTACAAATTAGTGGGTAGTTGGTAGAGCCTGCAGGACCTATAAAGCCATTTAAACACAGCAGGGGAGTGAGGACATGAAGGAAAGGCTTTCATTCTAGATGCTCCCAAACAAAAATGACAGTAAATGATGAGCAAAATAAAGCTGTTGAAGAATGTCAGTTTAAGAAGAGACAGAAGACTGGAGGGGAGAAGGTAAACCCCATAAGGTTGTACTCTGTCCCACCATTGCTAACACCACTGTTAGATCTAATTTTGAGCCAGTCATAGCAGTGACTGTGGGCTTTTTCCTATTCAAACTCACTTAGAAACATCCCAAATGAGACTAACCCCCATAAAAAATCCCAGATGCAAAGATCTGGGAGAAGGAGAGCAGCAGCAAGGGTGCTGGGGCCCTGCAGGCATTCATCCAGTGCTCTCAAAGCTTGTTCTCCCTCCCCACAAGGTAAAATTGCTGTTTCTGCTCAACCAAGTTGCTCTGCAGCTCTTTCCCCAGTAACCCCAGGCTGGGTTATCCTTATTCACTAGTATGCCCTCCAAGAAGGAGCTCACAACTTCCCAGAGGTCCAAGATCCACAGCATGAATACAGCTGCCCTTGCCAGCCAGGCAGGTCACTAGAACAAGGTCCCCTCTGTTTCCTTGTCACAAGTCAACATTTCCCACTAAGCCTCCCGCTCTTAAATTTTTATCACAAAAGCAAATAGAAGCCCTTAGGGTATGAGATCTCACTACAGAGAGTGCTGCAAGATTCCCAGACCTCTTCCTAAAAAAACCCAGCTATGCTGCCCTACACTTTTCCTTGCTGGCTTTCAGGCAAGCTCCACTGAAGCGTTTTCAGTTCCTCTCAACTGCTCCGTGTTTTGGCACAACAAACAGCTCTGAAAGAGGATCAGGGACTTAATCAGCCGAAGCTTGTGATGCAACAGCTGAGCTGTGTGGAGAAGCTGGCCCTGAAGGCATGCAGGGATGCCACCTTGGCAGGACTGAGGCACCTGGGGGCCTTTAAAAGGCTGGTGTTCCCCTGGGAAGCTAAGATGCAGAGAAGCACCCAGTATTACTGGGTGACCGGCCTTGCTACAGCATTTATAACCCTCTCCCTCTGGAAATGTGCTGCACTGACCACCACAGCTTGGTATAGAGATTATGCACCAGTATGAGAAGAAAGAAAATGGCCAGCACATGACACCCATCTTGCCAACATTATAATTTAAGATTAAAAACAATGGAAGATCAGCAAACAAATCTCTTATAGGAAAGGCATGAAGGACATGAAATGAAATGTCACATATTTATTACAGACAATGGTCACTACATCAGAGTCTGTTTAAATTCTCCAGAGCAGCTTCACCATGGATGGCTTTTTCCCAGGCACCCATGGAGATGAAGAAGCTCCAAAAAAACAATCAAAGAGAAACACAAATTAGAAAAAAAAAATCATAAATTAATGCCCTTAAATAACTTCTCCCACGACCACTAGAATGTAATGACAGAAGTCAAAACCCCTGCCCCAAGAAGCACACCACTCCTGGCAGTTGTGCTGCCCACTAACAAAGTGCCATCTGCATCTGGGATTAGCCCACAGGGATGGAGGGAGGAGAAGAGAAAAGCAAGGAGGAAAGAAGTAGTCTCACATACCTCAGCTTTCCTTTTCCCCCTTTCCTTGTGCTAGGGAATGGGAGGATAGCTACTGCTGCTGGCTGACCCAGAGGCAGCACAAAATAGTTGTGCAGAGAGGAGAGCACACTAGTCATTCTTTACACTAAAAAAATCCCAAAGTCTCTGCCTAAAGAGCATGTCTTCCTTTCTCCACGAGGCTTTGTGTCTCCTTTCTAGTTTAAAGATGGGGTCTTTCCATCACGGTTCTAAGGTGGAGCCTCAGAAGGAGCTTGAAGACAGCAAGCAGTGATGCTAACACTTTCCCACAGCACAAGGGGAGGACAGAAGGGGGCTGTTCTCACCATCTCTAATCACCTCCAAACCCTTAACCAGATTCCATATGCCCCAGGGGAGTGGTGCTGCCCACGTGCTCAGCAGAGTCCTGTCTGCACAGAGGCACACGGCAGTGTGGGAGCGGCTTTTCCTCCCCGCACCTCAGTACCCAGGCTGGGTAGCAGAAGTCTCTAGGGGCAAAAAGAATATCCAGGCAAACAAGCAAAGGAAAAGAGAGGAAAGCAGAGGCTGGTCCCAATCCAACCAGCTACCCCCACCCAAAGCAGAGGAGGAATCCCAGGCTGGACACACAGAGAAATCACGGAGGATGAATTGCCATGTGAAATACATGTTTTCCCAACAGTCTGCAAAGTCCTTCCTCTGGCCATGCCGGCACACTCAGGCATCATCAATGAGCTTCTCTCCATTTGCATCCTCCTTCCCACTACCTTCTCTCTCACTTTCTCCTTCTTCTTCTGCCCCATCTGTGTATGTGTCCTTCTGCCCATAGCTGAGAGTGGTGCGGGCAAGGTCCACCTCGATGGGAAAGACATCGGCATCCCGGAGCACGGCATAGCAGTCGTCATAGTACTTGGACATGGTGGAGACAAAACGCTGGAGCTGGAACACGATGTCCTGCACTGTAGGGGAGACATGTTGGGGGAAAAAAAGTGTGAAAATTCCCTTCCCAAACAGTGTGAAGGCTGTGATCAAGCCTCCCTTACCAACACTAGATACAATCTCCTACACACTAATCCCTTTTGGCCCCTCAGGGCTGATGTCTCGGGCACAGCCACAAAGGAGTTCTTCAGCAAAGAAGAACTGAGCTGAGGCAAAAGAGGAACACAAAGGGCAAAGCCATGTCTGCTGAACTCAGCAGTGGCACTCACCATGTTTCTGGTCCAGGAGCTCTATTTTCTCTAGCACATCCTTCCTCATCTTGGCAAAGCGCATGCGAGCCTCCTGACGGCAGCGCAGGATCAGGCGGTACTCGTAGTTCCCAGTGCTGACCCGGTAGAGGGGCTCACCCAGAGCCTGCCAAAACACATGGCACCATTTTAGAGACTCCCACAACAGTGCTTGTACACAGAGTCTGCCTACCAGTCTGGACTCACAATGACCTGGGGTTATTACAGATCTCTCAGGCTCATGGGGACTGCTGTCAGGAGCAGGGACCATGAGGAACACTGAACCATGTCAGAAACTGGCAGTCAGTGGGGCCACTCTGAAGGCCAAACACACACCAACCATGGTAAAGAAAAGCATCTCTACTAAGCAAATACAAAAGCACAGGCACCTTTCAGCCCAGCATGGAGGGGTGGCATGGCTTCTTACCTGGACTAGGAAGACAGGCATTAAGAACAAACAAGTTTATATCAAGCACACAAAAAAATCTGCCCTCCTCTGCAAGGTCTGCCCTGTATGGATTGAATAATGAATTCTGTATCTACGCAGGGAACCCTCTGGTATCTACAACCATCCAGACACAATGTTGGAAACCAGCAGGGAGGGACCTATACATTGTCCTGCTAAACAGTCTGGAAAGGGGTTAGGTCTGTCAGCAACAAAGCATCCTCCCCTTGCACCTGTAAGCACAACACACAGAAAAATCCGTGCTATGGACTACGGCTCGCTAACGCACGCTGCCCATGCCAAAACCCAAAGATGTCACTCTGCTGGGCATGACTGGGGTTCTTTCCTTCCCACTTAGAAGGAAACACATAATGAAAGCTTGTGTTAGGAGCTTGATTCCTTCCTGGCACTGGGGAACCAGGCATTCCAAAAAATCAAATGCCTGCTCTGAGACTGATACCTAGGATAAAAAAAAGATGTTACTTTCATGCAGGGAAACTGGAATTTATGGGATACCTTTAGCCATTTTAAATAGACCTGTTAAGGATTAAAGTCCTAAAATTCTAAACTATAAACCCCCTATTGTTAAGAGAGATCCTTTAATCAATTTTCTTCACTTATAAATGCAGTTTCACATGCATTTTGCTACAGAGAAGCTAAATCTCCATTTCTCAGAAACAAGTCCAGAATTAATGATAAGCTGTACACTACACACAAATGGAATCTGTGAAGATAACACCTTAATCCTCCTTACATAACCTAATAGTTCTTAAACACTGAGAAAGACAACCACTGAGCAAACAAGCTGCAGTGCTTCCCAGGTAGCGTTTAAGGAGCCCCTATTTCTAATACATTAAGAACAAATGTATGTAATTCCTTAGGATGCATTCACTAGTTTGGCTGCTGACAGGCTCAGGAGTGCTTTTGCAATTGTGCTGATACTCACAATGCAGCTGTACTCTTCATCATCCATCTCTTTGACTTTCAGGCAGTAAGACTTTGCAGAAATAAAGATAATTATAAAAAAAAAGGGGCAAAAGAAGAAGGAAATATTAAAAATTAGAAACAACTTCATCATCATCCATACCCATGAGGTTCTACCATTCCAAGCCTTCCTTCAGTGGTAGAGACTCTGAAGAAAGCACAGTGGGAAAAATCCTGTGTTCATCTACTCTTTGGGAAAAGACAGTACAAGAAAAGTATGAGATGGGAATGAATAAAGAGGGAAAGAAAAAGATTAATTGCAGGAAGGATTTATGTAGGAAGAGATGCTGCCATATTGCCTTGCCTTAGGGCTGCAGCTCCAAATACTTCTCTCAATGTGTAAAAAGAAACAGATTCCTACAGTTACAGAACAGGTGCACTTAGTAACCTTACCCTTTTTGGGTAGAAAACAAGGGGTGAGCGGAATGAAGGAGGAAAAAAAAAGGCAAGGTCTAAATTAAAGCAAATATGACTTGACAGTTGTTTACTTTGGCTAAAGACAGAGTGTCCAAAATTACCTGAAAAATATGGACTGGGGAGCTTTTTAGAGGAGTTCAACAGCCTAAGTTGCAGAGGAACTCTTTACAAATAAATCAGGAAATAATTTGGGTCATGTGGGAAATAAGTCATCTGGGTACTGTGAGATCTTTCTTACCAGTGAGAAGTGTTTGGTTAAGAGCAGGTGTCTGAATCTGAGTAACCTGGCAGTAAACAAAGAACTGAAAAATCCAGTGCATTCTCTCATGGAAGGATGGATATGTGATCATATAGGCTACATGTGACTTTCAGGATGATTCTATGAAACAATTTCAACCAGCACTTAGGGGGGGGAAAAAAAAAAAAGCAAGCAGCTCACCAAATATTCAAACTTGACATCCAGGTATTTTTTGATAGTCAGCCTTGTGTCAGGAATGGCTTTATTCAGATACGTATTCAAGTCAGTGAGCATCTGCAAGGGAAACACCATGTTGCTGAATTAAGACTAAAAAGCATGAGTACAATTCAAGTGCAACCTTCTACCCAGCACAGGTCATGAGGCTGCCTCGAGTTAACTCTTTTTTGCACTACAGCATATTTGAAAGAAAATGTCTGATCATGCCTCAGAATGGTTAGAGCCCCCATTACTGTCACTGGCAAGTGGTTCCAGTGTTAGAAAAGTTTGCCTCACTTCTAGCCTGGATTCATCGCCTTTTGACTCATTTTATTTCCAGCTGGTCCTGGAAACAGCTCTCCCCAATTCAAAGTTCCATGACCCAGCATCATTGATCCAACATGGCACTGAAAGTGGTGCCCAAACCAACACGTAATCCTCTCTTTGCTAAACTAAGTGCACACACCCCCTGGAGACTCTCACTCAAGTATATTGATTGAAATCCTTACATTGTTCCTGGGCTGCTTATCTAAGCTCTTTTAGTGCCATAACACAGTTATGGGTACCAGTATCAGGTACTACACTGATCAGACTACTCCCTCATCCCCAAAAGAAAAGGAGAGGAATATATTCATGTGCAGAAGTCATAGGGACAAGATTACTATATTCATTATGTTACCACTCAGGTTCTTTTCATTATTAAGAGAATTCCCAGAAGGAAAGCAGACAAGGATCATTCTTCCCACAATGAATGAACTTTTAAGACCACATCTTTAAAGACAGGCCTTTCTAGATTCCCCTCTTCTCCAAACCCTTTACTCCTATGGTTAAATTCCTTACCGGCTTAATTGTTTTCAGAAGGTGAATCCCAAACTTCTCAATGCTGCGATGGGCATCAGCAAATTTCACAAAGGCTTCACTGGCAGCTGGTTGTGGTTCCCGTACACCAATGACAGAGAAAACATCTCCAAATGCTGCATGAGCAGAACAACAGAGACAGATGAATAAAGAGGTGAACGCTGAGAAAAATCTTGTCTCTAATATTAGAAGTCCTTCCCATAACCTTACAATTAGCTGGGGGTTGATGCTACATATTCCCTAAAGACCAGAGTTTGGCAGGGCACTTCCCCAATGTCTCATGTGAAAGACAGGGCCTGTGTCAGCACCACGACTGGTAATGCAGGAGAGCAGCCCTTCCCAGCTTATTTCTGCAACCCTTAGTTTTCTTAGAGTGAAGGAATCACACACCTAAGTACTGACAAAAACTCCTGAAACTGGAGGTCAAAGGTTTGTGCTCCCTTTGCTCAAGATTCTTTACCTCTGTGTGTCTGAGATAGCTCAAAGAAAGCCCTGAGAAGATTCTTGGTGTGCTCTGTCAAGCCTGTGATGGAAGCCAGAAAAACATTTAAGTCACTTCACTGAAACATAATGGAGGCATCCTTCTCTCCCATCTGGTGTCTGATGGAATATCAAGTTTACCTTTGTATAACTCTGCAGTCCTCTCCAGCTCCTCTAATCTCTTCACGAGTCCATCTAAATAGAAACAAGAATCAGAATACAGAATTATAACAGTCACATTCAGGACACGGTTAAGACCTGATTGGGTGGAAAAATACCAGTTTCATATGTTTGGTTCCAATTTCCCTCAGCCCTTAATGCCTGTCCTGTGATACATGGGAAGCCTTTAAAATTACTGCAAACTTATAGTGTGGGGTCACCACCTATTGACATTCACTAAGCTGGTCCCTGCTTTAAATTAATCTGACCTGAAATAACATTTAAATGGCCACAAGGACAGGCTATATCACTCAGGAAGGGCAGACACAATCACAACAGCAAGGCAGAGCAGAAGGAAAGAATGTGGACCATGCAAGCAACAATAAAATTAGGCAAAGTAAGAGTAAGTGTTCCATTAGGAAAATGTCCTCCTGGACAATACTTACCATTGCAAAGTATGGCTCGGCTTAACCCCAGGGCATCCGCAGTCCCCGAGCTCATGTTCTCTACCAGGCGGTGCTTTACCTTCTTCAACACTAAAGGCCAAAAGAGAGTTACAAACCAGCATCAGGGTGACTTCTGTGGGCATGAAAAGCTCACCAGCATGTTTCACTGGTTTTCCAGGCACTGGATGAACTGCACTTAACTCAGTATTAAGGCAGCAAGTATAAAGAGAATACCACAGAAACAGGGCACTCTGGCCCAGCCATGCTTAACACATCTTCTAATTTGCCTATCTGTTCTGCTCTCACATCCTAAACACTTCAATCAATAGAGCACCTGCAATTCTTTTGGAAGACTGTCCCAATGAATCACTTTGCTATAAGCAAAGCACCTATCTTGATATTTGGAACTAAGCTTTGGTTATGCTATCTGCTGTATTACTTCAGCTGAAGTCAGGAGATGAGGCTGAAAGACAATCAGGACTTAATGCTCAGCGTTGTCCCTTTCCCTGCTTTTACCTTTTGAATCCTAATTAAACCCTTTCGTCACCTCTTGATGGAATTTCTGTCTTCAGTGGTCATACCCTTTAAATTACTAGAGACATCTAAGTCCTCTTTGGAACCAGATGACTCAGTCACCCTTATTTACAGGCAGACTTGCCTGCAGATCCCAAGAACTCAGCTGAAGCCGCAGTGTTCTGGAAAATACCATATTCTCATCACACTTCTGTTCTCCCAGAAATCCATCTCACTATTCATGATTTTCCAGAACTCCTGTCAATTTATTAGCACCATAATCACCACGAAAAGAAATGACAGCACAGAGAATGGACACATTTTGCTGGAAAGTGAGAAAGGCAGATCATATAAAGGAAACAGCAGTGTAGACTTAGTTCAAAACCAGACACTTTGTTTTAGCAATAAAGGCTCTCCTCTCTCCCATAAAATTTATGTTTGTACAAAACTCAGTGTAGGTAGGTATTTCATCACTGTTCTCCAGGCTTAGAAATCACCACCAATGCCTTTCAATTGACACATTTCTGTGTACATCTAAAAACAGGTCAGCATAACTTACATGTATTAAAAATAAATTAATTAAATTATTATGTAGTTGAGATTCATCATCCATGCTAAACACAGCACAGAAAAACAAGCCTCCCACAACAACAGTTAAGTCTTGATTTAACTTTCAAGACTATTTCAAGAAGTCAGGGAAGGATTTTTTTTAAACCTGTAACTCTCTTTGACAGTATCCATTTGAAAACGACTGAGTTGAAAAGCAAGAAAGGAGACAGAATTTTACTTTGGTTTTAGCTGGGACCAATCTTTCACCCCTCCACATCATTTTAACACTCTAGGGAGAAAGAAACCAGTCTTACCAATATCCAAAGACTTGCCCTGCTTTGGGTCAGCCTGAAGCTTGTTGTAGTGTATTGTCACTTCTCCCTGCAGAAAGAGCAAACCCAAAACTGCTGTGCTGGAAGCAGGCAGCAGCAGCTCCCTTTACCCAAGGACAATAAGCTGCCAACTACAACCCAAAAGCTCCAGTGGCCCCCTCCTACCTCTCACCTTTACCATCTGTATCATCTTGGCCACCTCCACCTTGGTCTTCCCTTTGACGGACTTCCCGTTGACTCCTGTGATTTCATCCCCAGCTGCCACGGTGCCATCTAAGGCTGCTGGAGTGTTATCGAACACCTAAGACAGAGCACAGGCAGCCTGGAATCAGGAGGAAGGTCAATGCAGAGCTAAAGAGCACAAACCAAACTACTGCATTCCTCCTATTTAATTCACTTTTACTTTGCCCGTGGTGTGGCTGCAG
The DNA here is from genome assembly GCF_017639235.1 of Corvus kubaryi. Taxonomy (NCBI): domain Eukaryota; kingdom Metazoa; phylum Chordata; class Aves; order Passeriformes; family Corvidae; genus Corvus; species Corvus kubaryi. The sequence continues at coordinate 15,693,377 of NW_024582061.1, read as the reverse complement.
TTTTCCCCCTCTCCAAACCAAAAGATGGGCTGATCATCTTGTTTCTTCAGGAAGTTCTTGCCCCTAGGAATGTGCCTCCTCACATACAGGATTTCCTGATGTTGAGAGTGTCACACTGTTCCTCTATGAATTCTAACATGCTCTCCAGGGAGGATAATTCCAGAAGTCTTAATTTAATTCTTCCACACCTACTAGGTACTAGAGTAAGGAAATCTTTCACTGAAAAATGAGATGTCATCTCCCACTTTGAGAAAAACAAGCACCATAGGGGTCTCTCTCCACACTTCCCATCTCTCAGGCCAACACTGCTTTAAAAAGATGTTTTCTTTTTCCTCCCCTGGTGCCCACCTGGACAATGTAGAGACAGGGGCAGTACTGTGCTCCTCCCCCAATGCTGATCCCAATCAGGTTCTGAGAGTCCTTCTTCAGGGTCACTGTCCCAGGTACAGTGGGGATGCCCCTACAAAAAGAAAGGAATAACTGAACGCGTAGGCAGAGCTTGTGTATGAAATAACTCCAGTATCTGAGTCAGTACAAATGGAAGACATCATGGGCACTGCACATCTGAATTCATTCCTTCACCTCTGCCACAGAGTCTATCAGGACGGGCCAGGAGGGAGACGTTCTGTGCTATCTTTTTCTTGGGATTGCATGCAAGGATTAGAGGTGGAAGAGACACGCTCATCCATTGCTAGGCACTGAAGAAACACTATCACGCTTTAGTGTTTCATCTGCACTTAGTGCTGGAGTCAGAGGACAACTTGCACAGCATAAATGTGATGCAAATCAAGTGCTCTGTTAAATGCAGGGCAGTCACTGCAGAGCAACACAAACATTCACCTTTGCTCACCAGCACAGTGATACCTCATTCCCAGTCTCCAGAGGGAGCAAGAAATCAGCACTGAACAGGAAGTCTGATGTTCAGCACACAGTGTCAGGCACAGGTAAATTTATCAACTCTCATTAGGTCTTGGCTGCAAAGCCTACTTCTATTGTTAGAAACACCAGGAAGAGACAAGTGAAATACTCACAGCTTATCTTCTTCAATATCATAGTCCAAATCTGCAAACATTGTTTTGGTTAAGTGGCGTCCGTTTGTCTGAAGCTACTTATTCCAAACTCCCTGGGAAGAAAGAATAGAACAGACTAAGTAAATGAATGACTGCAATAGAGAAACACAGAGAACCAACCTGTCACCCTTATCAATCTCCTTTTTCTTTTTTTGAACGCCACATCGCGGTCTCTGCTCTTATATCAAAGATGAAAAACGTGTCAAGTGTCCCTGGTTCTGTGCTCCGCATGCGACACGAGAAAGCCCTCGAGTTTGAATGCTGCACGTTCCAAAGCCAAGACTGACACACGTGCAGCATTTCCAGAGCACAGAACAAAACGTGGTCCCTTGCGGAAGCTGCTTCTTCCCACGCTCGACCTGCACCACGGCTGCTAAAGACACTTCGCTTTATCCCCGGCAGCACTGCCCATCTCCACGCTCCTGACTTCACAGCAAGCCACGGCACCTTTTGACGCTCACCGCCTGTCTCGGGAGGCCGTGTTTAAGCTTTTCACCGCAAGCCTCATTATTTCCCCATGCACAACACCCCTTTCCACTTAATCTCGGGCAGTAATTAGCTGGCACGCTGGGGTTCCGCTCGCCCTTCGGCAGCACCGCGGCGGTGGTCGCCTCCGCCACACCCGACCCTGCGGGAGCAGGGCTTCAGGGACAGCTCACCGCGCCCATCCCCGGACGCGGGGCCGGGCAGGGGCTGCGGGCAGTGTCCGGCCGGGGAGGGGCTGCGGGCAGTGTCCGGCCGGGGAGGGGGCGAGCGCAGCCCCCGCCCGGCGGGGCCGTCCCCGGGGCAGCCGCGGGGGGGGCGTCCCTGAGGGGCCCCCAGGCTCACCGGAAGCGGCCGCGCGGCGCCGTCAGCCCCCGCCGGACACGTCACCGCCGGCGCCGCCCGGAAGCGCCCGCCCGAGCCCCGCCCCCCGCGGCCGCCGCGTTGCCATGGGGACGGGCGCTCGCTGTCAGCGGCGGGGCGCGGCGGGACGGGCCCCGCGCAAACACCCGGCACAAACACCCGGCACAAACACCCGGCACAAACACCCCGGCACAAACACCCCGGCACAAACACCCGGCACAAACACCCGGCACAAACACCCCGGCACAAACACCGCGGCACAAACACCCGGCACAAACACCCGGCACAAACACCCCGGCACAAACACCCGGCACAAACACCCGGCACAAACACCGCGGCACAAACACCCCGGCTCAAACACCCCGGCACAAACACCCCGGCACAAACACCCGGCACAAACACCGCGGCACAAACACCCGGCTCAAACACCCCGGCACAAACACCCGGCTCAAACACCCGGCACAAACACCGCGGCACAAACACCCCGGCACAAACA
>NW_024582061.1:15584344-15690955 GCF_017639235.1 Corvus kubaryi | reverse complement strand
CCCGGCACAAACACCCGGCACAAACACCGCGGCACAAACACCCCGGCTCAAACACCCCGGCTCAAACACCCCGGCACAAACACCCCGGCACAAACACCCGGCACAAACACCCCGGCACAAACACCCGGCACAAACACCCGGCACTCGCCGGGTACGGGCGTGTGTAAGTGCAGCGCGTCCCGGACTGCTGAGTGCGGTGACAACGGGGACGCAGAGAGCTTTGAGGCTCAACGAGGCCAAGGGCCGGGTCCTACGCTTCGGTCGCAATAACCCCATGCGACGCTGCAGGCTGGGGGAAAAGTGGCCCAGCAGAAAAGGTCCTGGGGAAGCTGGTCAGAGCTGGATGAACATGAGCCAGCGGGAGCCTCTGTGGCCGAAAATGCCAGTGGCATCCCGATCTCTACCAGAAATAGTGTGGCCAGCAGGACCGGGGAAGGGATCATGATTAGGATACAGTCTTAAGCTGTGCCAGGGGAAGTTTAGGTTATACGTCAGGAAAAAATTCTTCCCTGAAAGAGTGATTGGGCACTGGAATGGTCTGCCCAGAGAGGTGGTGGATTCACTGTGCCTGGATGTGTTTAAAAAAAAACTGGACATGGCACTCAGTGCCGTTGTTTAGTTGATGGGGAGGTGTTAGGTCATAGGTTGGACTTGGTGATCTCAAAGGTCTTTTCCAACCTAGTTCATTCTATGATTCTGTGATTCTGTACGCAGCACTGGTGATGCTCCACCTTGAATCCTGTGTCCAGCTCAGGGCCCCTCACTACAAGGAGGACACTGAGGTGTTGGAGTGTGTCCAGAGAAAGGCAATGGAGCTGGGGAAGGGTCTGGAGCACAAGTCCTGTGAGGAGCAGCTGAGGGAGTGGGGTTTGGTTAGGCTGGAGAAAAAGAGGCTCAGGGGTGACCTGATCCCTCTCTACAACCCCCTGAAAGGAGGCTGTAGCCAGGTGGGGGTCAGTCTCTTCTCCCAGGCAACCAGTGACAGGACAAGAGGACACAGCCTTAAGCTGCACCAGGGGAGGTTCGGGTTGGACATTAGGAGGAATTTCTTCACAGAAAGGGTGACTGGGCGTTGGGATGGGCTGCCCAGGGAGGTGGTGGAGTCACCGTCCCTGGAGGTGTTTAAGGGAAGACTGGACGTGGCACTCAGTGCCATGGCCTGGCTGACAAGGTGGTGTTCGGTCAGAGGCTGGACTCCACGATCTCAGAGGGCTTCTCCAACCTAATTGATTCAGTGATTCTGTGAAACTGGTTGGCACAATCACCCCTACTGCTGGCAGGCCAGCAGTGACCTGCGGAAGCATTGGATGCCAGCAGATGTGGAAGCCAGTCAGCACAGCTGTGTGCAAAACCATTGCACTGCCATGTGTGCGGCAGGATCACCAGGCTTCCACGCATTCTTCTCCTCTGCGATGTGTGTGTGGGCAGTGGTTGGGTGTTCAAATGGTTTTCCTGCCTCCATCATGACAGTACCATCACTGGGAGAATGCTGTGATTTCCCAGAGGAATGTGGTCGCCTTTTTGCATTATGTGTCATCTTTTCCAGCCTCTCCTGGCTTCTGAACAATTACCAGGCTGCCAAACCCGACTTACTGACGCAGATCAAAAAACCCCCCAACACTGTACCCTTTGAACTGAAAACTCTGTGACTAGGAACAAGGACTGGCCCATGACGATGACCTCCCTTGCTGGCTGAGAGGGTGGTTAGTGTTAGCAGAATGCAACCCTGTGAGCCTCTTGTCTGCATACATCAAAACACTGACTGAAGCCACCCACAATGCTGGACTACAAGGGCAAGAATGTGTTGTTAATAATCATTTTGAAGTCCTGGGTTTAAGATGTGGTTTATTTATGAAGGGAAGCTGAATGGGAAATGCAGTCCTTCAGGTGGGAGCTCTCTGAAGAAAAGAGACTGACATCCTGACCCTGGGCACTGACAGGAATTTACATCAGTGAAGCTCCAGAACTGATGAGCCAGACCCTGATCTCTGCATGAAGAGCTTGCTGGGGCTCAACAATGCAATAGCACTTGACTGTGGCTGAGGGTGATATGGAGAACACAGAGCCAGCTTCTTCTGAGGGTTTTTGCACAGCTAAAGACAAGAGGAAGGGGTTGCAGGATGGAATTACAGTGCAACAAAAGGGGAAAAAAAATCACTATGAGGGTGGATAAACACTGTTACATCAGGCCAGAGAGCTGGTGGAATATCCATCCCTAGAGACAGTGGCAATTTAGCTGGACAGATTCTGCGACGCTGGGGTCCTGAGAGAGACCCTGCAACACAAGCAAAGATGTCACCCCGCAGAAGCCTTCCCGAAGCTGACAGCTAATACAGACAGCTGATTAAGCAATGTCACACAGGCAGAACCAGAGCCTGCTGTCTGTCCCACGGCCCGGCAGGACTGCTCCGTGCGGCGGGGGCCGCGTGTCCCGCGCTGTTCCCCGCGCTGTGTCCCGCGGGCTTCGCAGGGTCGCCCCCGGCCACCGGCTGGGCTCTATTTCTAAGGGGGGATCGCCACCGTGTGGTCACTGCCCGGAATTGCTGCTGCAGGAGGGGGCCTGGGTTCAGGGTTTGCAAAGTTGGGATATTTCTCCTGTTTTACTGCAAGGGGGGAAAAAGAGGTTTTTCACACACATAGGAGAACACTTGCATAACGTGAATCATTTGCTTGCTCCCAAGGGCCTTGTGCATGGCTGGGTATCAGACTGGTTAAAATAAGTTGCAGGACCTCGTTTCTCCTGCTGTCCACTCCTGCTACTAGAGCTGCAAGGGAGGTGAACAAGCAGTGAATGTTTCCTTTGCTGGCAGCTCCTGCCATTAAAAAGAAAGACAAGAAGCAGAACTGGCCCGAGGTGAAAAACTAGACCTGCTGACACTGACAAGGCCAGAACCTGTAGGTCTGATGAGCCTTGTTTTGTGCTGCTCCAGTGAAGTGTGGACGTTGTGCATGTCCTTCAGTTCATCCCTGAAGCATCGGCCTTTGTATGCGTGTGCTGACTGACCCTGCCTTTTGTGCACAGCTGCCCCAAAGTGTCCAAGATCGATTGGATTCTCTCTGTGTGAGCTGGAGGATGAATCTGCATGTGCCCTAAAGCCATGTCTGTCTCAATAGTAGAAATCCAGCCGATCGCCTCCTCCCAAGGGGAAAAGTAATGAATTGCTGATGAAAATGGTTACCTAAAATCCAAAAAAGCAAGGCCAGCCAACACTTTAAAAAAATCCCAGGAAGCTGTTCGTTTTCAAGAATAGGTCTGATTAATTGTACCAAAAATTTGAAATGCAGCTTTCTCTTGAAAATTGGGCTCACTGCTTACAGTCTACCAATATGGCTTCAATCAAGAGGGCTTAGTTTGCACATACAGAGATTTTTCTATCCCCAAGTACACAATCCATGAAAAGTTTGAGAGTCAAAACTCCCTTCTGCTTGTCTTTCATCACGTGTAATAAGGAGTCTGCAAGCAGATCACACGTTGCATGACTGGTTAGCTTCTTGGCACTCGGATATATTTCTGTGTACTGGGGCTGTGCTGAATCTCATGTTTCTGGCTGCTTTTCTGCTACTGTTTTCAGTGTCAACACAACTAACTCTGAACTAACATCCTCTTTGATAGCTGTCCCTTGAGCCATGTTCTCTGTTTTGGGGGGAACTTCCAGCGAGTTAGTGTGGGAATTGTATTTCCTGCCCATCACTGCACAGCCTGCCTGCTCTGTCCCTACCCCATTCCTGCTGGGTGCTCCAAATACTTGCAGCAGCCTCTGTATGGGGCAGGTGGGACATGGCCCTGTTGGGGTGGAATAGGGGGCTGCTTTCACTGGGTGCTTTAATTGTCCTTCCTCTGAAATTTCCTGCACTTAGAATTCTCCAAGGTTTATCCAGAGGCAAGTTGGGTGAAACGGACAATGCTTTGTGGCAGATTGTATTTCCAAGTGCACCAAACATGTTTCAGTGCCTCTGGACTTTGTCCCCACAGACTACTTCTCCCAGCCAAGGAGATAGGTCTCAGGACATCTGGTGCAGCTGTTACCTCTATGAAGGCATTACATCAGTACTTGCAACCTGAAAAACCCTAACAACGACTTAAAGCCTAATGGGTTTTGTGAGACTCTGCAGGTGGAAAGCAGGAGCCCTGGCTTGGCTGATCATTTTTTATTTGTAAGGCAACTTTCAGCCTTTCCATTCCAGGGCCGTGACCACACGCCGTTGCACAGCCCAGGGGCACTACTAGTCTGGCAAGGTGCTATCAAAGCTTGTGGTCCTTGGGATGAGCCCTTGGGTTGCTGAGCTCCACAGCAGAATAGAGACAGGGCATCTGGGGGACCACATCTCATGAGCAGTAGCAGAGTGAGGGGTGGGAAACAGGCAAAGACTTGCCCTCATTATGCATGGGTCTAACATGCCCAATTACCCCATCATCTCCTCACCTCTGCAATGTAAAAGACTGTTGTTGAGAGTGGTCATAATTCATGGTGAACTCCCTGCCTCCCCCTTACTCCTTTCACACCCACTGCTCTCCATTTTCCTTCCAGAAAAAAATGTGTCTTTGATGAAATCAAATGGCTCAGTCAAAGAACCCCTCAAATGGTTGGGGACCCCTGCAGTTGGCCACCCTTGCCCACTTCCCAGCTCTATTTCTGGCCGAGTTTGGAGTTTAAGTGGGCTGACCTTGTGCCCTGACTGCCCTGGGGGTCAGTGATGAAAGCGGATGGAGGCTTCACAGTCAGGTCTCTTGTGTGTGACTCTTTTGTTCCCAGGACAAGGGTGTGCAGTGCCTGGGACAGTGCTTAATTGTTTGGGGGCACTGCTTTACCCGTCATGCCCTTCCCCGGGTGGCCCCAGCCCTTCTTGCTCATGCGTGGGAGGGAGGCAGCTTCCCCACTCAGAGTAAGGAGGAGGAAGCAGAGTCTGGAGTGCTCAGCATCATTTCTGGCTGTTTATCAATCTATGTAATAAATTTTGCAGATTGCCAGAAAGCAGAAAGAGAAAGAAAGTCAAAAAAAAAAAAAAAAAAAAAAAAAGAACTTCCTGGCATTTTGTGACTCCTGTCTGTCACTGGTTGTATCTTCTATTGTCCTTCTGTGCAGACAAGAGCAACATCACCTTGTCCCAGCCAGCTCCTGTGCCCATCCACTGTGCTCCATGGGATTCACCCCATCACTGAGACTTCCCCTCTGCCCTTCTACAGGTGTTTAATGAGGAAAGCCCTGTGTCAGGCCTGAGGCATTGGGCTGAGTCCAAGTGGAGGCAAGAGGGTCTCACCAGGGAGGGCAGAAGCTTTGTGTTGATGTTGTGGGGTGAGCAAGCCCAGGGCTGGATATACTGAGGCTTCTGGAAAGCTTTTTTTGCTAGATCTGAGCGAGGCACCACACCTGGCACTGCCCTGAGGACATGGAGAGGAGGGGTGGGTTTTCTGCAGGTATGCTTGAGCAGGGGAAGGATGCTGGACAACCTGTGGGTGTGATGATAAAGAATTGAAGGTTTACAAAAGACTTTCCTGGTGGACATAGGTCAGCAGAACTCAGCACAATCATGTGGGAAGCCTTGTACCACTCAATACCTCTTTGGCTGCCCCCTCAGCATCTTTCTTTTCACAACGAGTCTTTCCTGTGCTTTACATCTTCATTAGAGCTGGAGACTGGGGCAGGAGCCTCCACAGCAGGCCCTCCCCTCTGCCATTTCGGGGAGTGACTGTGCAGAGGAAATGGATAAAAGGAGCCCAGGGTCAGGGTTTAATTACCCCATTGCGTGCAGAGACGAGTGATGGACAGAGACTGTCAGTGGGTCACTGATTAGCTGCCACAGAGCAGACAGAGGAGGGGGGAAATGTGGTGAGCCCCTGGGACAGGCCAGTGCTGGGGAGAGCTGTGAGACATGGAGGTGGCAGCTTGTTGTGGGAGACACTTTTTCTTTTAGCTGTTTCCCCAGTCATTCATCCCACTATTTGTCCCAGCTCCATCAGGAGTCCTATGGTCTAAAAAGTCTCCTGCTGTGCCATGGCTGCTTCACTGGTTAGGGACAAGTTGCTGCTGGGGTGGCAGGTCCCCTGGAGGGATGGAGAAGAAGGGACATCTCCTGCCAACTGTGCCGAGCTCTTGTCTCCCTGTGGCAAGGTGGCAAGGAAGGATGGAGGGAGGGAAGAAAGCACATGAGGGAAGAAAAGGAAGTAGGCTAAATGGAATGGCTGCTGGCAGGTGAGGTGTAATACACAGATAGTGCTCCTCTGTGCCAGAGTGAAGGTCTCCTTCAGCGAGATCAGCCCAACCAAAGTGCAAACCAGGCTGCCTCTTTTCAGCCCCACTGCTTTACCACTGCCTCCTTTGGACATGGCTGAATGCCTCAGGTAATAAATCTGTCTGGCATCTGTTTGGCCTGGGACTGAGAGAGACCAGGTTTGTTCTCTTGGCAGATTTGGTGACCTGGTTTTGTGCAGCAATATGCAGAAGAAGCAAGTTTCAGCAAGTCTTAACTGTTCTACTTCTAATCCCATAGGTAATTCTGCCTCCTTTCCTTCTCACCTTCATACCAAACCCTTGTTCCTCATCCCAACATGCTGTCTCTGAGCCCAGCCTCCCTTTTCCCACATTTAGACAACTCAGTCAACTCATATCCCTGAGCCTGCTCTCAGCCCTGCCATACAGTGTCACACCTAACTTCTTCCACCAGTCCTTTTACCCTTGGTCTCAAGGTTCTTCTTTCTTCTCCTTTTCTCTACAATCCCTCTACACATCCTCTTTTGGAGTCTGAGCTTCAGTTTCTACCTCCATTCACAGTTGTCCCCCAAGGTCCTGCTTCCCATGTCCACTCTCCCCTATCACTCCTACCCTTTCCTCTCCCATTCTTGCTTTTCCTCACTCATCCTTTGCCCGTCTTTCCCGTCCCCTTCACCCCTGATCTCCCAGGGTTGTTTGCGTGAATAGTTTCTGGAATCATGAGATCACTGGTTTTTCCTGTCTCTGTCAGTGGGAACATCACATTAAGGAGCATGGATAAGTGACCAGGGGCCATTGGGGTGACTCTGGCACCCACTCTCCCCACCCTTTCTACCCCCCTCTTCTTCTGTATCAAAGAAAGCTTTGTTGTCCAAAAGCAGAAAAGCAGATAAAAAGGCGGAACATGTGATCTCATTGGCTTTATTTAGACATCCAGCTATTCCTCCTCTCTTTTCTTGATTCATCCAAAATTATCTAAGTAAGAATCCATAATCCATCCTTGGGCTTCTCATTTGTGAAAGAGATGGTGGTAGATTCTTTTTTCCAACAGGACTTCAACAGCTGACCTCTTGGTCTCCACAGGGTGCAAAGATGACCCTGATGGGGCTCTCTAGACAGTGTAATGCCTTTGATTACAGTAGTCTTCACATCAGGAGTGTGGCGTCCCACCATGTGAAGGAGAATTGAAGCAGGGAGAAGCAAATCCTTTTCCTTAAAGTTTCACCATTGCTTACTAGGGGATTCCAACACTATCCAGCAATGCATTGCTTCCTCAGGGGCACTGCTTGGTGGGGAGGTTTAAATTTGCAGTGTTAGATGCACAACATTTGAATTAATGAGTTTCTGGATCTTCCAGGGACTTGTTTTTTTGACAAGGGCAAAATTCTTCATCTCAGAGGGCTTCAGTTGTCTTTTGTGATGGAGATGATCAGTGTTTACTTACCAAGGCTGACTGCACACTCCTGGCAAGCACCCTGTACGATAGAGCTACTGTGGGGCTGGTGGGGCACAGCTGGGGTGGCAGGAAGTATCTCTGCATCCATGTTGGGATTCATTTAGATGCTATCAAGCCAGGAGGCAGGAAAAAGGGTTATTATATATTCCTTTGTTGTTACATATTGGATGAGTTTGAGGCTTTCCAGTGAAAGCTGCCCTGCACACGCTGCTTTGAAACAGTATGGTTGACTAAGCAAAAATCCTCATTGTGGGCAGAGCCATACGAATATAAAGAGTTGGTCAATGCATCGTTTTCATGATGTTTTAACCAGCTTGGTTAAAATCCACCAGACAAGAAGTCCTTCTAATGTGGGAATATAATGGCCCTTTTATCTATAGTCCATTCCCCTTCTCTACAGGAGTAAAAATTCTCTGCATAACGCCTTGCATCCACAGCTTTGTATGTGTGTGTGCGGGATGTGGCTAAGGCTGAAATTTAATTATTGTTTCAAGGACCTTCCAAAATAGTTAAGGCACTGAATGGGAGAAGAGTGAAGAAAACTTGGCAGATAGACACAGGCAGCATATGCCCTGTTCATCTAAAGCATGACATGGACTGAGATGGACTCAGGACAAAGGGTGATCAGAGGAGTGAAGAGGGTCAGTAGAGAAGAAGGTGAGCAGAAAGGCAGAAGGATTTGCATCAGGTGAGACTGAAGAATTTTATTTTGTTGCAGAATGCAGTATCAGTGAAGTATATACCCAAATGCTGTGAAAGGAAGGGAGGTGGGAATTTGGCTAAGGAATTGTTTGTGTTACATAAAGGCCATTGTAGAAGTTGCAGTGACTTTGGCATCATGTGATCTTTTACATATCCGTGTACGTGTAAGTTGACTCAGTGAAGCAGTATGTGCAAGGAGACTAGCTGGAAGGATGGCTGTTGGAATGTCTGAGGTATAATTTCAATGGGGTGTGGGAAAACGTGATGTTCATGGGGATTTGCCACAACTTTTCTGTGGTAGGAGATCATGCACAAGAAGATTTATAGCAACAGTGCAGAGAAACTGTGCGACGCTCCAACCCATCCAATAGAGAGTGTCAGCTCCAGCTTACAACCAACTGAATCAGTAAATGTGGAGGCAAGAAAGAGACTTTTTTTGTGCGTCCCATGTGTTTTTTAATAAATGCCGAGTTCCCATAAAAATCTAGACCCCTTGTAGCTGCCACTCGATTCCTGCCAGTTCCGGGTCCCTATCAGTTGATTTTCCTGAAACAGGCACCATGACTCAATTCACAAGCTATTTCCAATAGCAAGTTGGGCTGATTCAACTTATATCCTGCCCTGCTGTGTCTGACTCATTCTTTCCCATCTCCATCTCTAAGAGAAGTCCAGCGGAAGGCAGAGGGCCCTTCACATAGATGCTCAAGGTCTCTATCAGATAATAGGTGAAGAAATATTTGCCATGACCAAGCTATGGTCATTTTTTGCCATTCCTTAGTCACTTGGCAGCCAATGGAGGGACGAATCGAGAGCAGGGTGGGGGAGAGTAAATGAGACAGAGAGATGAGAACAAAAGATTCTTTTGTGGTACAGAGAGAGAGAAAAGGGAAAGCATCACCAAATGCCCAGAAGCCATGTTTGTAACAAGAGACCTATTCTCTCAGCTACTTGGAAAACAACTTGGAGTAAAAAGGCCTGGTTGAATTAACCCTTCATGGAGGTAATTCACTGAGCATGAAGGAAAGAGGCATGGCCACGGCGGACGCAATCTGCGTGGCGAGGTAGCAGTCTTGGCTCTTGGGCAATTTAAAACAACGATTTGTTGTCTGGGAAGAGGAGCTCGGGATGATGTTGGGTGGTTTGGCCATACCGAAGTTTTAAAATGTCAGATATCCTTTCTTCATAGGAGCTTTGGTTTTGGAAAAGATCACCAGAGGGGTTTTTGCAGCATATGAGGTGATGACTTTCCTGTTGATGTTTTTCCTAGGGATGCTATGGAGTGAGGAAAACAACACCCCTAAAACTTATGGCTTACTGCAGCATAATCTTGTCCCATCACAGCCTCTGTGAATTCAGTTTTTATTGCTGGCCTTCAAAAACTCTCTCCTTGCACATTGCATCTCTCTTGTTCGTGTCTTAGTCCTCTCTTTGACTGAGAAGACCAATTTTACTGGTGTTAGGGGTTCTTTGTACAAACGAATTGAAAGTATGCCAAATCTTACATTTCCGAAGAAACAACCATCTTTAATTCATTGTGAACTCTCTCCCTTAGCCTCCTTGATGTTATTTATAAGGAATTTTCCTCTTTAATTGAGTGGATCTTTGGGTGAAAGGAGACTTCTGGGATGATGGTACCAGAAAAAGCTCTACTCAAGGAAAGAGAATCTGCACCTATTTGAAGATAAATGTAGCATATTGGCATATGCTGTGTCAGTTTGACTGCGAGTTTGCTTCCGGGCGTTCTAAAGGAGCGAGACAGACAGATCTCAAAGAAAGCTTCTTCTCCTCATAAAAGTGCAGAAGGGACAGCACCCTCTGGAGCCTCCTAACAGGGCCAGGCAAAGGGCTGCAAAGAGCAGTCTGGAAATGGAAAGATGTTTCTCCTCTCTGCTTCACCATCTCACCAGGTCAAGAGCAATGTCCATCCATCATGGGTCACCCATCCCCCTGGCCTGATGGCGCAGATGGGGAAGATGCAGTGGGTGCCCCTGGAGCCCATGGTCAGGTGGGCTGCCAGGCTGATGTGGGATGCAAACAGCCTTAAAATCGTGCTTTTGTAAATAAGTCATCACATGGCACTTGTGCATGTCTCTTAGAGCAGCAGTTTGAAAACAACCAGGAAAATCATGTGGCAACAGAAGTCTGCAGGCTCCCAGCCCTCCCCCACTCCCTAACCTTCTCTCTCCCTTTCCTTTCTATCTCTCTCTCTCTCTCTCTTACTGAGATGGAGTTGTCAACAAAAGCTGGAGTTGGATTTTGCTCCCACTAACCTCATCCAGGGCTTTGGGGTATTTGTGTTGGCACTTGGTGTTGGCATTCAACCTACCTGTGCTACTCAGACCACCTGTGCTGTGTGATGCCCCCTGCAATCCTGCCAGGCGAATTTGCAAATTCAGTCTCCTAAAGGGATTGAAGGACATTTACCCAGAGGGGATTTTAAATATGATTAAACCCATTGCTCAATGGGATTTTCTCTATTGCAGGTGAGTCTGGCAGAAATTGTCTTTTTCTTGGCAGTACAGTTTTAATACCTGATGGGCACTTACTGGAGTTACTTGTAAGGTCAGAAAAGAGAGTTCTGGAGTCTGAAAATTAAAAAAACTTGGAAGTTCTCCACTGCTGCTTCATACAACTCATTCACAGTAGCACAGCAAAGCAGGAGTCTTGGAACATTGAGACCTCAGCTGAGCTAAGAGCAGGTAGTGTTCTGTGAAGAAAAAGTGCTACTACACTGTCAATTAATGCATATCTTTGAGCCTTGGCTCCACTCATGGTCTCCTATTTTAACTGGCATATGCCGACCAACCTTGCTGAGTGCAAAGAGCTCAGAGCCAGGAGGGGAGTGAGGGATTTATTGGGCTGTTCCAGGTGAGGCTCAACCTGTCCCACTGTCCTAGCACTTGGGTGGTGTTGTTGATTACACCTTCTTCTACCATACATTCCTCTAGCTATCATTTCCTCTAAGCTGGCTTTTCCTAGCTTAGAAGCTCAGGATCTGAGTCTGCAGTTAGTAAGATCTCTACCTTTTCTTGCATTATGCGTTCCTCCCAATGCTCCTCTCCTCTCTTCTCCTCTCCTCTCCTCTCCTCTCCTCTCCTCTCCTCTCCTCTCCTCTCCTCTCCTCTCCTCTCCTCTCCTCATCTGAAAATGGGACTGGTTTGGCCTGAGTTAATATTTACAGCAGATGGGAGTGGGCTTGATGGAAAGAGTTTGCCTCAATACAGTGCTGCTGAACCGGTGTGAGTAACTTCACTATGGCTGGTTTAAAAGCCCTGTTTCTCTTGTACCAGAACCTGTCACCCCACTTGGCAAGCTGTTTGCTGGACCAGCTTTCCATGGATAGGAAGAAGATTATTCAGCAAGTGCTGAAATGGGATTCCCAAAAAGCTAACAAAAATCTTTAGTTCCTCAGTGTCCAGTTGCTCCAGGCTATCTCCTTCTCCACAACCTGTGACTGATTCATAGCAGAACATCTGCATCTTCTTTCCAATTTGATCCACCAGGCCAAATCTGTTCATCACTCAGCATTCTAGCCCTAAAAAGTAAAATCATCCTGTCTGAGAAATTCCCCAGCCAGGAATCATAGAATCATGGAATCATAGAACGGTGTGGTCTGGAAGAGACCTTAAAGATCATCTAGTTCCAACCCCACTGCCATGGGCAGGGATGCCACCCACTAGACCACATTGCTCAAAGTCCACTTAGCCTGACCATAAACAGTACCAGGGTGGGCAGGGATGGCAACCAGTGTTTGAAGTGAGAAAACAAGACCTGAAAACCTCTCACAGGACTTATATTTTGACTAGGTTTCCTTGATAGAACAAAATTTCATCCAGTCTAATATGGTGTGTGTAACACATTGCCACTGTTACTTATCAAGGCAATAAAATACTTAGACACAGGATTAAGCCCTAAATAAAGGAAAATTAAGACTGTTTCCAAATAAATGATGTCGCAACATAAAAGATTCTATCTGGAGGATCCGGCAAGTCAGTCTAGGTCACAGTGCTGCCAAATCCTTTCCCTCTGCACTTGTTCTCTCCTTTAAAAAAAAAAAAAAAAACAAAACCAAAGCAGAAAGAAATGTATGGTGACAGGTAGGAGATGTTGTGGTCCTGGAGAAGCAGAGCCCCATCTCCTTACACAGCTAGCAGGGAGTGGAGCAGGAGAGCGGAGGGTAGCACAGTGCTGTACAGCTGCAGGGCTGCTCACAACAGGGCAGAGCTCCCAGAGAATGTGCTCTTTGTTCACTGCCTTTAAAGGGTAAGAGAAACACTTATGCATGGCAAATTAGCCCAAAAATGTATTTCTCTAAAACACCCGATTGTCTGGCCAGCTCTGCAGCTGCAGGGAAGTTCCAGGGAGAGAAGGGGGAGGCGGCGGGGAAGGAGGAGGGAGGCAGGGAAGGAGGATATTGATGGCGGGGAGGGGGAAGGCAAGATGATTGTGGGAGTGAGGGAGAAATTCTCATGCCTCCATTCAAACAGAGCTGACCAGTGAGCCAGGGGACCCCTGACAGAGGGGCCACGTTGGTGGTCAGGGAACCACGCTGTCTCCTGGTCTCCTGGGGGGCAGGGAGAAGAGGGGACACAGACAGCTGTGCTGTGGGCAGCGTGGGAGCAGGCACCGGTGCAGCCGGCAGTGCCGGGGAGTCCTGCCACCCGGCAGGTTCAGCTGTGCCATCTGGGCCGGGATGCTCCGCGAGCAGTGCCATGCTCCTCTAGTCACCGTGTCGCGCGTGCCAGGGGGCTGTGACTCCTCTCCTGCTCCTGAGAAAAGTGCACAGGGTTTGACTGTCTTCGAGGAGCAGGACCTGTGCTCTTCCCAAGAGGTGGCACTTAGGTTTAAGACATCCCAAATGTACCTCTTGGTTAGGAAATTGATCTGAGCTTGTTAAGAATTTCCAGCTTAATGCTGATACCCATTTAAAAACTCCCAGACCATTGCTGGCAGAAAAGTGATTCCTTGAACTTCCCTGGAGTTTGGGAAGCAAAACCTAGTGATAAGATTCTTGACAACGGCTTGGACTGTGAAGTTCATGGTGAGTGCCACGGTCTTGTCCCTGCCCCAAGGGATGCCACTGAAAGTAGTTAGGCCCACCCCGAGCACAGCTGAGACCTCGGAGTCCAGGGAGTGTTTCCCACACGGTCTGGGATGAGACATCCTATTCATGTGCATGTACTTATTTTATTTTCTGTTACCTGCTGCTGTGGAAAGAGAGGTGGCCCCTGCTGCAAACTACAGCACTTTGCAGGCACAGCCTTGGGGTAACCAGATTGGTCCTTGCTGCTGCTGACTGAATGCTCCTGGGGACATCTGCAGCGTGATCAAGATGCCACCTGAAGGGAAGCAGCTCAGGCTAGGCTTTGCCTTTGAGGACACTCAGGGGTGCACTTGCCCGCAATAAATCCAGGTCCCAGTACTCTGTCCTTTCTGCCATATGTCATGGCCTATTTTGGGCAGACACTAACTTCTCCTTCAAAGTCACCGGTGCCACCTGCTGCGAGGACTGGTGAGACTGGGAGGTAGCCTTAGGTTAAGCCAAGCTTAGATTGCCCACGAGAAAAAAGAGAGACGTGAGAATCTCAGATGGGATTTGGTTTCAATACATTCCCACAACTGTCCAGCTCAGGTGTAGGATTGACATTGCCACCAGTTCAAGTTGGCACAGGCAAAACATACTCTGTTTCCAGGTTGCTGTTATACTCATCATGTGACCAAAAGTTTTTGAGGAAAACCCTGTCACTCTTTGGGTTTGTAATCCAGAAGTTCTATAAAGTCCCCTTTCACTGGACCGGAGAAAGGGAAGGACAAGTGGACCTGGATGATTTATCTGCACAAGTAGCGATACCAATGGTTGCTGAGAATTATTCACAGAATCATAGAATGGGTCAGGTTGGAAGGGAACACAGTGGGTCATCTGGACCAACCTCCCTGCTCAAGCAGGGTCATCCCAGAGCACATGGCACAGGATTGTGTCCAGACAGTTCTGGAATGTGAGGGAAACTCCACAACCTCCCTTGGCAGTCAGTTCCAGTGCACAGTCACCTGCACAGTAAAGAAATCCTTCCTCATATTCAGGTGGAACTTCCTGTGCATCAGTTTCTGCCCATTGCCTCTGGTCCAATTGCTTGGACAATTGCCTATTCATGCTTTGAATCTTGCCCATACATTCTTTCTTTTCAGAGGTTTCATGAAGATGCTTTAGTTAGCATTGGGTATGGAAGTAACTGCTGGATACAGAGCAGGATCTGACGGAGGGAAGCCAGAATCCAGTTTGAAAATTTCCTATAGTGGAGAAGCTCATCAGACTTTTCTTGAACAGGTGTGATGAGCAAAGAAGGAGGTGGGGAGCTGAACCCCTCTTTAAATGAGGGATTGGGAAACTGCTGGCAGCTGTATAATCCTGTCATCACTACATTACACATTTCTTTATGGCCAATTCACTCTCTTATTTTATGTCTACATGGGAGAAGAGAGGATGAAAAATGTTAACTTTAATCAAGTCAACAATCCTTCTTGGCTTCGACACACTTCATTTTCCACTCAGGTGAAAGAGGTTCTTCTGCGTGCACTGACATATATCTCTGTGATGAGGGGGATTCTGTCCTGGTCCCTCCTCTCAGACCTTCACATCCCTGCCACTCCTCATGTGTCCCTCTAGAAACACCCTGAGCTGCCACCACACAAACATCTGTGACCACATTCCATGATCTGAACCTTAATTGTTAAGGCCACAAAGCTACAGCGGTGCCAGCGCTGGGCTTCATGCCTGACCTTCAGGGAGTGGGTGACACAGATGGATGGCAGGCCTGCCGTGAGTTCTGAGAGCATTTGTGCCAAGGTGGGACTCAGGGAAATCAAGAATCCAAGCATGTTCCCGCACTTTGTGGAAACCCTGAGACCTCCCAACCATGGCAAGGATGTGGCATCATCAGGTGGGAATGACTGGTACCAGGCAAGAATTTATTGGCAAATAATTTGCTAAGAAATGGGACTTCAAGGGAATGAAACCAGTTGCAAATTCAGACATAATTCAACAAGCACTTTTGACTGGAAAGTGAGTGTGGGAGACGGATTTTTAAAATATCAAAACATTTCATTTCGAGGCAATCTTCCTGAATTATTCTTTTCTAAATGCCAAAATGCTGTGAATGGACATTTTCAAAGTGAATTTCTGACATTTTGTTTCAAGCCAACATTTTGCATTTAAAACTTGACCCAGGTTGAAAGATGAGAGGTCAGTCACAAGACCCTAAAACAATGAAATAAAACTTGCTATTTAAAGCTCAGAATAATGTTTCAATCTCTGAGTTATGCCACTTGAAATAAAAGTTTTAAATCGCCATGGAGCTCCTATGCATGTTCAGATCAACATGCCCCTACCTGACACCTCTGAAGTGGTGGAGTCATTGGAGCAGAAGCAGACAGTGTGGTTGGGATAAAACCAGCCAGTAGTGGCCTGAAATTAACTAAAAAATGCCCTTATGCATCCCAGACAGAATTTCACTCTTCTATCGATAAATTTCACTTTGATCTCAATAGGGCTTTTTATGGTGGGATGTACTCCTCTTAGGGATGTTTGCATCCCTTCACAGCAATGACGAGCCTGTGCCTACGGCAGTTTTACTCTGCTAGCAATTAGCTTTAGGCAAAGTGGCAACCAAACTGTTATCATTTTCCATCCATCCCTGGGAGCACTGTCCCACTGATCTCCATGCAAACCAGTGGAGCTCTTCATAGACATATGTCCATAGGCAGCGCCAGGGAAAAAAATGCAAGCATAAGCAAAGTCTGCGTGCAAGAAAATCTCTGCTAATTTGGGAAGTGGCCCTACTACTTCTTATAATGGGTGGGTACGTTGGGGGACAGCAACCAAGCAGGTTGAAGGACACTGACAGCGCTTTGAGAAGATGCTGTGCCCCGCAACTGCCTCTTCTGTACAAAGGCAGGTTCCGTCTCGAGGGACGTGAGGATTAGCCTTCCTCCCCCTTCCCCGCCAGCCCCAACTCCTCATTCCCGCTGCCCCGTCCTCCCTGCCGTGCGCACGTGGTCCCGGCTGGCCATGAATAGAGTTGGCACGGGTGGGTCCAGCCTGAGCCGCTGGGCCTCACGGCTCCCGACCTGAATAAGCAGCATAAAGGCACAGAGCAGCCCCGTCGCGGCTCTGTCCCGACCCATCCTCCCCAGCTGCAACAGCATCCGCTGTGGGCCCAGACCTGCCATTCTTATGGAGTCCTTCTGTGCAGTTTGTCTTTCTCTGCCTCTCTCCTCTCCTCTCCCCCCCCCCCCCCGCCTTTTTTTTTTTTTTTTTTAATCCCCTTTTTTCGAACATATCATTACAGGAGCAACAAAAAAGATGGGACAATACAGCCATTGATGAACTGCTCTCGTCCTCCAGTCCCGATCCCCCCCACTCCCTCCCTCCCCTTCTCTGGTGCGTGCCAACACTCTTTCCACCCGCCCAGGGCTGGAGCCAGCGCCAAACAACCTCTGCTAATAAACAAGAGGAACCAGATAAACCAGGAACACAATAGAGGGATTTGTTGCACTTTAGTGATGGTGGGAACAATGTCAACTCCGTGGCGCAGCTGCATGGACCCCCTCCCATCCTCTCCCCCCAACGCCTCGTGCCCCCCGCGTACTTGCAGCCCAACACTGTGATTTATGAAAGGCCAAAGGTCACCATGCATTAAAGGGCTTCTTTCTTGCATCATTTATTAACCCCTCTGTGACAAGGCGCACTCATTGTGGCAGTGGTGGTGGCACAGGGAGTGGGGCACGGGCAGAGGAGTCCATCCCAGTGCCACCATGCATCTTGCAGAGGATGCTGAGATGCAGGCTAGTGCTTAAGCCTGGTTTTACACTGACCTGGTGGGGGGGGGAGGAGGGGAGGCTTTGGTGAGATATGTTTTGGCCAGCAAAAGCAACTCATGCACTCCAGCAGAGCTCTGTTTGCATTTCACGCAGGTCACCATCTGCCCGACCTACACTTGCTGCCAGGCGGTGAGCGCAGATCGCTGTGTATGCTGTGGCCATGCACACACCGAGAGCTGGCCTGAAGGGCTGCCCTGAAGGTTCTGTAGTTCACACGGTAGAGTTGACCACGTTGCATCACCAGAGCCTTAAGTCATCCCGTGCTACCAGGTGTTGTCACAGGGGCTGCCCAAGATGCAGCTGGGCAGAGAGGAGGCAGTGGAAGAGGATGGATCACTCCAAGGTCTCCTTCTTGGGAAAGTAGAGGTGTGCCCAAAATCTCTCCTTGGCTCACCAGAGCTGGTTTCCATTATAGGCAAAGCTGCAGTGTCACTGTAAAACATTTTCAAGCCTTCCTGTGTAGCCATAAAACAACACCGTGAAACAGCAGCGTAACAAATCCTTGGACTGTTCTCTTTCTCCTGAAATTGCAGTGACCAAGTCAGTTTGGGTGAGCAACTGCAGCAGCAAAGGCTTCAGCACTGAACTTTGAACTCTGAAGTACAGCCCCATATCCCTGGCTGTGCTTGAGGGTTCCCTGGAGACCCTGTCCATGGGCAAACTTGCTTGGGAGGACAACAACATGGCCATCACAGGCTAGGGGTAGTGAGAGAGCCCTGGAAAGGAGATGCCTGCTAGAGTTCATGTCCACTGTGAGAGCAGTGGGGCTGTGCTGGCACCTGGTTGCCTGGCCCATCCCTCCAGGCTCAGCAGAGGGGAGGCTGTGTTGGCAGGCTGGGATATCTCACCCCTCCCCGGGATGAAGGGATGGGTAACAAGGGACAAGCTTGGGAGCCCTTGGGGGTGTCAGGGTGAGCCCCTGCACAGGACAGAGGGGCATGGAGGCTGGGGTGAAGAGGAAGACAGTCCCACTGCCCAAATGCTGGCTGGTAACTCTGGTTACCAGCCAAACTGCTCCTGCCCTAGTGCTGGTGCCTTGAGGCCGTGCTCCCTCACTCATTCTCCCTCACATTCCTCTGGGAGCTGATCAGGGCTTGAATGACACCCCAGATGACTCTTTGCTATTAATTCCTGTGAACAGAAAGGGCTCCTTGTTCTCCCAGTCCTACTCTCTGGAGGAATTACAGGGGCCAAGGCAGCAGGCTGAAGCCTTCCCGACTTAACCCTTCCCCCGGCTCCCCAGGAGCCTCCCTGCATCTAGGGGACTAGCAGAGGTGAAGATCACTCTGGAGCCACCTTGACCACCACTGAATGAGCCCACTGGGGTCACTAAACACTGCTACAGGCACGGGTCCTGTTGGGAGGATCCCCTTTTCTGGTTGTTCTGCCCAATCTTGTACAATTCCCTTCTTTTCCCCTCTAGGCATCTCTCATCTGCTGTGCAGACCAAGAGCATCCAGCTTCCTCCATTACATAACACTGGATATGCCAGACTCCATCCCAGAACAGGCAACCCGGTCTTTCTCCCCCAGCTCTACCCCTTCAGTGCATGCTTTTTGGGGTTAGCCTTTTGGAAGGACACCTGTTCTCTCCAGCAGGAGATGCAGGGGTTAACAGCCAGGCAGGCTCTGTGCCATCTATCAAAGCAGGTAGCAGACAGACGTGCTTGCCCATTCCTCTTTGATCTTCCCAGACCTGAGTAATGCAGGAAAATTGTCCATTTAGCCATCACAGGTCCTTGCCATGCCCATGAAACCTTAGACTGGCCAAGACGACAGGCCAGGAGGTGCCTGAGGTCTTTGCAATGTTCAGAGATTATTCTCCTCCCTACTTTCCACAAGGTTTTCCCTACACCTCCTCTCTGGAGCAGCTGGCACTGTAATCCACTGCTTTAGAACAAAAAATGCAGCTGAGCAAAGTCTGCTTGGCTACATCAAGGCCATACACCAGTGGCAGCAGCATTGTGGTATCCTGCATCTGTGGCAGCCCTCACCATCCCTTGGAGAGAACAGGTTTTACTCCTGCTCTGGAGCCAGGCAGGACTCTGCAACCACATCCCAGACCCAGTCCCCAGAGAACTTCCTGAGGACTCCCACCCCTCCTGAGGTAATGGGAGTGCAGGGCTATGCACCAACCAGCACCATCCAGGCTTTGTTGCCCATGGGGAATGATAATCCTGGAGGAGGGCAGTCACTGTGACATTTCTTTTGCTGCCTGCAGAGGACACTGGGTTGTTAAACAGCCCAGTCCACCAGTAAACAACTCCAGGCACTGCCTGCCTTGTGTTTCCCCTGACATCCCATGGCAAAACTCCCTGCAGCATACGGATGCCGTATGATGCTGCCAAAACCCAGGCAGGGCTGCAGGCAGCTCTTTGCATTTCCTGACTGACCCACACCCCTTCCTTTCTCCTAAGGCTGCCTCACGAACAACCAGTTCATCAATGCCCATGAGTGGAAGCTCAGAGGCACCTGGAAAGGTCTAGGACCAACAGTGGAAGCTTCAGCCAAGAAAGGCGAGGGGTGATGAAGACCAGAGCCCAGCAGTGGTTTCTGTGCCCAGCTCTCAGTTGGGAGGCTGCCTATGGCACAAGGCAAATCGAAGAGCTCTTTGGAGATTGTGGCTGACACAGAACTGAGGAGGGTGACACAAACATGGCCTTCAGGGACCCTCTGTTTGTCTTGTTCACGGACAAGCCTTGAAAATGACCTGCACTCTGGGAGCCTGGAGGGCAGTCATGACATCGTATGGGAGAGGAATTTGGAGAGAAGGGCATGAGGAAGTGGTGGAGACGGGGCCAGGCTTAGTCCTGATCTTTCTCAGGCTGACGTCAGTCATGTCCCGTGATGTTTCACGAGTCAGACCATCTGCAGATTCATAGGTTTGCTAGACATTATAGTGGTCTTTCCCTTTGCTCCTCCCTGCTTTTTCTCAGAGCATCACACTTACACAATCATCAAATAAAAAGGGTAAAAACTTTTTTTTCTAGTTTTTACAATTTTCTCATGACTTCCTCTGTGGAGGTTCAAATGGTCACCTGGCCACTAGCTTCCACTTGCCCCCGGGACTGAGTAACCATCTTCCCAGCTACCCTATGGCCATGATGATGAGGTGTGATAAGGCCCAGTGGCATCAGCACACCAAAGGCAACATGCAGTCCTCACTGAAGGTGTTGGGTATACTATTTCTGACTGGGACAGCAGGACTTCCAATGTGGGTCAGCTGTCCCTGACATCTGCAACCCTCCCATGACCATCTGGGTTGCCTGCTCCTCTGCCTCCCTCTTTCTCCCTCATGGGCAGGGAGACAGCCCCCCTTTTCAGCTGTCCCCCTCCTCTTCCTCACCAAGCCATGCCTGCCAGCCATGTCAGGAAGCAGCAGCAAGCTTCATACCGGCAAAGATGCAAACCCCACTTTGGAGATAGGGCAGATCAAGGGTTTGGCTTTGGTGTGAGAAACCTAGTTTCCCTCCCTAACGTGATGTTGGTATGGCCATTCCCTGTCCTTCCCACAGCATCACAGGGGGGTACAGCCAGTGCAAATCCACACCAACCTGCCTGGCACGGACAAGAAGGCAGCAGGGGCAAGACCCCCTCCCACCCCCAAATCCCAAACCTTGCCCCCCACCACCACCTGCCCCTCATTGTCTCACGTGCCCACCTCCACATGAAGGGGATTTTGCAAAGAGGAGGTGGTGCCTGCTCATCCATTCCAGTGGCTGTCCCCATCCTGGCCACTGCCGCTGCCTCAGCTCCTCCTAGCCCGGGCTTCCTCTCCGGTCTTTGGGTCTGGAGCAAGCTGGACGCTCTTAAAAAGCTTTTTATGTGCGAGCGTGTGTGTGTGCGAGTGTGTGTTAATCACATGATTGTCATTCACCTGTATCCTGAACAAAGACCGTGCACTGTTTAAGGCCCAAACAAGAAAGCCAGAAAGGGAAGGAGGGGGGCTTGTTGTGAAAACTGAAGGGGCCGTTGAGAGAGCAGGCGCGCGCGGGAGAAAATCCTTATCAAACTCCCAATTCATGGGTCTCCCTTTCCCTCAGCACACTGTGGGTATTGTTTGGCTGGGGGTGTGTATGTGTATTTTTTCGAATGTCTGTATCATCCCCTCCTTGCTCCCCAGCTCTGACGCTGTTTTACTGTATGGAAAGATTTCACAGGGAACCCCTCCCATTTTCCCAGGCAGTCCTGGGACAATACCAATGCTGTGCCCCGGAGTTGGGCAGGGGACAAAAGCTGGCTCTCGTGCTGGGGATCCCGCTGCTCCTGTGCTGTGGACAGGCTCTCCCCTCTGACTCCTCCCTTGCCACAGGGAGAGGTGTCATCCGCAGGGGAGAGGTGTCATCTAGCAAAATCCCTCCCCCGAAACCTCTGTGGTCCCACCTTGGTGGTGGATGTGTGCCACCAATGTGGTCCCCTCGCTGAAACCCTACCAAGCAGGTGCTACTGCGATGATGCTCCTTGTTCACTGAGCAGCCAGCCTGGAGTGGGGTCTCTTTCCTATCATCTTTGAGAGTGGTATGGACACAGGATAGATGGACAGAAGAGACTTGAAAAAGGATATACAAAGACTCAGTGCTCTGAGAGGGGGCTGAAAAAAGGGGGAAATGGACTGCAAAATAAAAGAGAGTTCAAAAAGTAGAGGCAGGACCAAAAGAGACAAAATACAAGAACTGGAGAAAGGCAGAATGGAGGGAAAAAGGCCCTTCCTCAACATTTAAATACGAGGAGACACTCAGATTGCAGAGATTGTATGGCTGGTACATGCTCCTTTGAGGACATCCCTCTCTGCAGCTGAGCCACCCACGGCTCTACCAACAAGGCACAAATTGGACTTGGCTCCTGGCTGGCTGGTGGTAGGAGGCTCTGACGGGGATGGTGAGCAGGGGGAAAAACACTGGTCCAGTGCCCTGGAGGTTACTGAAATCCCTTCTGGGTCTGATTCCTTTCTTGCCCAGTTGAGAGTGGTGGGTCAGCACCATCTTGTTCCCCCTGCAGAGTTCACCTGTTGCACTTGGGGTGTGAGCTGAGCAGGCTGTAAACTTTGCTCAGTGCCTTGTGGGGCTCTTCTGTCTCTTGACTGGGAATCTTCTCCAGCAAAGCACTAGAGGACCCCTGGCCTCTCATTCCCTATCACTTGAAGCCTTGTACCATGTATCCCCACTCCAGAGGAAAACAAGAAAGCTCTGCCATGCTCCCTCTTTCCCATGGAATCCATAGGAACTAGCCACCTGAAGGGACGGCAAATAAACACCATTTTCTGGCCATTTTCTGTGTCACTCTCCTTGCCCCAGGTTGGAGGTTGACTGCAGCCAGGGGAACAAGCAGGGTGGTATTTCTCAGCAGTAGCTGCCTTCTTGAGGGGCAGGGGACCAATCTTCCAGTTCCACCTCCTGTGCAGGGCCCCTGGAGGTTGAGGATGACCCTTACTGGCTGGGGAAGGTGCCATGAGCTCTGCAGTATCACTGACTCTGCATCCAGTGGGCCACAGACAACTCTGTGTGAACTGACCTTGCTTCACTTGTTTTTGCTGGTCATCTGCATGCCAGACAGAGGGTGAGCTGCCAAATTGCCCCAGTCTGTGCTGTGAGTCCTCTTCTTGTGCCAACTACAACTGGGGTGTCTGTTGGTGAGAGAACTCATCCCAAATGGCAAGACTTGAGGTTGATCAGCTGCTGCTTTGGCCACGGAAGCAGGGCCTCGATGCTCTTTGTGAGGCCCTCCACTGGGTCTTCTTGTCATCAAAAAGACACATTCCTCTCTTCCAAAGGAAAAAAGGCATCATGTGAAGAAAAGTATTGGAACCCATCTTTTTTTCTGGAGTAGGTAATGCTGAAGAGAAGAAAGGTAGGGGATGATCCCATGACAGTTATTTTTTTCTGTGGCATGCAAGAAGCTTGTTTAAGCTGCCTGCTTGATCCCAATGGCATGTAGCCATTCCCCCTCCCAGCTCTGTTCAGTAAAGGCTTCTCACTGGGCTTTAGTGAGGCTTTCCCTGCAGCCATCCTATGGTTTCAGAGCTTTATTTACTCCAGACAACACCAGGAGTGCAGGGAAATGGCCCTAAGCTGTCAGCCAGGTTTGCAGGGGCAGCAACCAGCACCACAGGTTTGCTCTAAGGGTTTAGCTAGGGTGCTCAGCACCATCCTTGGGACTGGTTCCCTCATGGTCCATGTGGTGCCAGCCAGTGATTTTACTGGACTTTCTGACACAAAGTCTCTGAAGAGTCAATATCTGCTATAGGAGTTGAAAGTGTTCTTGAAATCCCTCCAAGCTGTTTGCCAGGGTCATATGCATTAATCTCTTTGTATTTTCTGGCTTAGCACTGAAGTGCCTTCAGGTTGGGTCTCCAGCAAGGAGCTGGGGCAGGAGCTCGGTTTATCTCATTGCTACCTTAGGAGATCATCAAAATTTTTGTGGGTGACTTCTCATGGTTACAGAGTTGGTGTTGGTCTATACTGGCCCTGGTAGCAAAGGAAATTGAAGAAACCAACTACCAGAGGGACGTGGGAAGGAAAGTGAGCTGGAAAACAGAAATGTGAGGGAAAATGTTCTAAACCATTGAGAACTGAGATCCAGTGCACGAGCAGCAAGAATGTGGGTGAGAGTCCTTTTCATCAGGAAACCCCCCTTTCCTTGTGAAAGACCACACATTTGCCTTCAGGAGCAGCTCAGCATGCTGGAGGAAGCAGAGCCTGCTTGTCTTGGCAAGACCCCACAGAGCCCATCCCTAGAGTGCAAAAATCTTAAGAAGGTTCAAACTGGTATCCACTGTCTAGCAGCATGGCATTTTCCTTGGACCTGATGTCCTCCACCCTCAGAACACCTTGGATCCCCTGCATCCCCTTCCCCACCCTGCAGATGCAGGTCTGAATGATGTCCTTTCCACAGTGCTTTGATCCCAGGGTCCCGGATCAACTTGTTTCAGCACAGAGGAATCCTCGTGCAACTCTGTGACAAGGACCGAGGACTCATTTAGCACACGAGGAGCACTAGACCCTTCAGGAGTAACCGTGCCATCAGGGGGAAGGAGGGGGACCCCCATCCTGGGGATGCACACCCTTCTCCCCAAACCACCCAGACCCCTTCCAGCATCCCACCACCCCAACCTGGCAGGGCTGAATCCTCCAGCACCACCTCTGGGGTGGCCATGGCACAGAGAGCAGCCCAATGCCAGCAGTTCTCATGAAGAAGCTGGCACCATGGAAAACAAGGAACGTGCTGGTGGCTGAGGTGGGGTGGGGGGCTGCCTGTGTCCCCTCCCCGCCGTCCCTGGCCGACCGTATTCTGGCTCTGAGGAGTGCTTGGCTCCACCTTCCGCCCTTCCCTCCCCCGGTGCTAAGCAGCAAAGCCAGCTAGAGACATCCAGCCGGGGTATTAGTAAAAACCAAGCCTCCCTCCAGGAATGGCACTCGCTTGAGAGCCTCCCTGTGCTGCGTGCCCCGACGCCGCTGGGGCTGGGAGACAGAACAGGGGGGCTATTGGGATACAAATCACAGCCCTCGCAGGATTTGCCCGGCACACCGGCCAGCAATGTAAGTTTTCCTACCTGAGCTCACTCACACACACGCACACTTTCGTTCGCGCTTTTTCCCTCTACTTTCTCTTACTTTTTTCATTTTCCCCAACAAGAGCCTGTGTTGCCTTCTAAAACTAGAGGGATAGCAGCTCTTGCTATGCACTGGCTTTTTTTTCCAGTTAAGCCAGAAGCATGCTTTTCCATCACTTCTCTTTTTTTCTTTTTTTTTTTTTACTTCTTTCTTCTTCTACTTTTTTTCTTTTTTTTTTTTTTTTTAATTTCTGGATGGAGAGGATAGAGAGGCCTTTATTTTTAGAGTGTTTCTTTCTCTGAGGGGGGAACTGCTGCAAAGCAGCAGGGACTTTTAGAGGTGACTGCAGACAGAAGGAGAAAGGCGGAGTGTGTGGGACAGGCAACCCAAAGCTATGGCTTGTCTCAAAGTTAAACTTGGTTGTGTTTTTGTCTGCATAAATATATAGATATAGATATGGATATATGAATGTCAGTATTCATATGCATACACACACAGACTGGAGTGTGTGTGTGGATGAAGTGTAGATGTATTTTAAGCTTTCGGTTTATCAGCTGTGAGAGGAGAGTGAGGGATGAGATGTTCCCGCAGAGGTACTTTCTCACAGTTGGGATCAGGGTTTCTGGGTGTGGATCCTGGGCCTGGGCTGGTTCCCTGCATGGTGGTGCCACCCTCTCAGATTCCCTGGCACCTGGTATATCAGTCTGTTCTGGCTTATAGATACAGTGCTGGTGCTTCCCCTCCCATGCCTCCCTCCAGACATTTCACTGCATGTCTTTGAAATAAAGGGGCACTTCCCCACACAAGTTTGGTGGCTCTCCTCCACATTCCACTCCTCTGTGGGGTGCTGTGCCCAGGCAGACTGATCCACATCTCTCTCCTTTCAGGTCCCCAACCCTCCTTATCCCTCTTGCTGTAGGCCCTTCAGCACATGTCAGCTCCACACAATTGCAGAGATAGGGAGCAATATCCCAATTAATCAGGGGCCCCAACCCATCCCCACCCCCATCGATCACGGGTTCTGTGGTGTGTATGGCAGTTGCTTTGCTTGTGCTTTAATTGAGCAGCCCCTGTCTCGTGGTCGGCTCTTCAGAGACCTTGGAGTCCCTTTCAGATTTGGTGGTTCCTTCTCCTTTTCTCTCTTTCCCCCCTTTTTCTTTTCTTTCCTTTGTTTTTGTCTTCCTCCCTTCCCTCCCCAGTGAGAAGAAGGACAGTGAGAAGGAAAAGGGAAGGCTCGAGAGCAACGATGGCTGACGACCAAGACCTTTCGGAGGTGGAGATGAGCCCAGTGGGCTCTGAAGACCACCATTGCCTCTCCCCAGGACCCTCCATGGCGTCAGACAACTCCCCGCACCTCACTGGCTCTGGGAATGGGGAGATGGGGAAGGTGAAGAAGGAACAGCAAGACTCAGAGGCGGATGATGACAAGTTCCCGGTGTGCATCCGTGAGGCAGTCAGCCAGGTGCTGAGCGGCTATGACTGGACCCTGGTTCCCATGCCCATGCGGGTCAATGGAAGTAACAAGAGCAAACCCCACGTCAAGCGGCCCATGAATGCCTTCATGGTCTGGGCACAGGCTGCCCGGAGGAAATTGGCTGACCAGTACCCACACCTGCACAACGCCGAGCTCAGTAAGACCTTGGGGAAGCTCTGGAGGTAAGAGCGAGTAGTGGAGCGTGGGGTGTGAGGGCTGAGGTCTGGAGGACCTGAGGTCTAGAGGACCATGTGGTCATGTGGAAGGATGGAGACTTAGCGGGATGGAAGGGGTGTCTCTCGAGGGGACTTCTGTACAGTGAGCCCCTTCCTAGGAGGTGCGGTTGTTGACTGGAGCAAGAGTGGTGGTTGGATGTAGTGAAGGCTTCCTCAACAGAGCTCACCTCCGTCCTGGGCAGCATGGACCATGTTTCCCACTAAGTTTCCCTGTTGTTCCTGGTGAGGACACTCTCATTCTGGTCCTCCCTGCCTGACTGCCTGGGGAGATCTTGTTTTCTTGGCTCACCCTCCCTGCTGGGCTACGTTGTGCACTACCAGTAAACTGGCTGAGCTCAAGACTTAAGAGCTAAGTTACAGGTGGCTGCCTCAAGCCTGTCTGAACTCAGATCCCAGCACTAACAGGGTTTTTTTTCTGGGCAGTGCCACAAAGCAAGAGAGAAACCAAGTTACAGCT
Organism: Corvus kubaryi; assembly: GCF_017639235.1. NCBI lineage: Eukaryota > Metazoa > Chordata > Aves > Passeriformes > Corvidae > Corvus > Corvus kubaryi. The sequence goes on along the minus strand of NW_024582061.1, from coordinate 15,663,995 downwards.
GAGGAGGAAGGTCAGGGGAAAGGAGACAGGCAGTCAGAGCCCCACACCCGTTCTTCCCAGGATGGTCCCAGTTTTGGCAGGCCACGCAGGTGCAGTGAGACAGATGAGGAGAGACACAGGTAGAAATGGGGGCTGAGGCTTAGCAGAAAGGAAGAGACCTGCAACAGTCCCAGCCTTAGCAGGCTCTCTTGGAATATGCTGGCTCAAATGAGCCCCATCTTCCTTTGCACCCTGAGAGATGCCCTCCCTTCTCACGTACACTTGTCCTTTGGCACCACCAGTTTGCGCACCTATTTTCACTTTGTGCAGATCCCAGGTCCTTTGCACACCCTCCCCTCCTTCCTCCAGCAGATCCATAGGCTGCCCTCATCGAGTGCAGCCAGCCCATGAGCGTGCAGAGAGCCGTCGTGCCCAAGCCAAACGTGTCGGGCTGGCTGTGCCGCTTCTATCCCATCGGATGCTCTCTGCCAATAACCCCATCGACCTGTTACTTTCTGCCACAAGTCCCCAGCACAGTGCCCTGCCTCACGCCAACCAACGCAAACCAAGGCTCATGCAAATAGCCCTCTCATTCTCTCACACCCTAACAGCATTTCATAGAGGATGGCCTCAGTTTTGGGTGAGCCGAGACATTTTTTGAAGCAGACGCTTCACTTCTAAAACACACTATAGCAGCTGATGGCAAGGTCTATTCATTCCTGCCTTCAAACCTACTAGCTTGCAAGGAACCAACCCTTTGGGCGTTAGATTCTCCCTCTGCTATGTCAGCCTGTTTACCATGACTCATGAGTGTCTAGTGTAACCCCAGCAAAGGGATCTCTTTGGGAAGTCAAAGGCAGGGTGTTGATTGTGAACGTCTCATCTGATGCCTCTTTCCTGCTTGGATCCCCTTTGCCTTTCCTTTACCACAGCACTTGCTTTCACCTGGGACTCTGCTGCCAGCCTCTGGACTGTGAAGCTGTGCTGGAAAGAAGGGATGTGTTCCTCACAGCTGTGAAGCTGTGCTGGAAAGGGGGGACCCACCCTTTTTGTTCCCAAAATGTTGATTTCAAGATATCACTCCTTTACTGCAAAATATTGCTAGATTTTAGAGCAATGGTCTCTCCCTCCAGGCACCGCATTTTCTTTGAAAATATAGCAGAGCAGTGAAACCTCCATAGGTATTGCACTCGGAGTACAGGGAGACATAGCCCCCAGCCTGTGGCCACAGTCATGCACCCAGCTGCCTCCCCGCTCCCAGGACATGGCTCCCGCTGCTGGCCGCACGGGACTCGGAGCAGCGGGACACTGCCACCAGACAATGGTCAAGGTGCCCGTGTGTTTCTTAGGGCACAATGTAGCCAGGAAGCCTGGCTCAGATGAGAAGCTTGTGCGGTCAGGCCTGGGGTTGTTGAAGCTGCTGAGTTTGCCACCTGGGTGCTTCTCTTGAATGTCTCCTCTCCTAGTGCAGGCTGAGGCTCTCCGAGCCGTGCCAACCCCTATGGAGACCATACAACACAACAAGCTGGGTTGTGGGTACAGGCAGTGTCTGGCCACATGCATGTGTCTTTCTGTGAGGCTGGGGGGAAATACCAGCTACAAAACTCCAGGGGAGGTGGCCCCAAGGTTACCAGGACAGTAGTCCAAAGCCTTGCCCCCCACCCATGGTATGGCTGGGCTTCTTCCACTGAGGTTCCCACTGCCTTATCTACACTGTCCTCCAGGTAAAGCTCCTACACATGGGAACAGCTGCAAGCAGACAGGATTTTTTCTGGATGGCTTAACCTCAAACTTTTGATGAGGGTCCCTGCAAAGGGCCCTGGCCCTACCCTCATAAGGTGGCCACCCAAACCCTACTGCCACGGTTTGTCACTTTGGAAAATGTTGGCTGTTCTGAGCTTTTACGGATAAAGGGTGTGTTAGACACAGGTAAAGGCTGGTGAGCACAGGGACTCCCTGCAGACCACTATAAAACCAAGCACGTCCCCAGCAATCGGCACTGGGTGGGGACGGCAGAAGCTGGGAAACCTTGAGAGGCATTTGCAAAATGGGATGCAGTGGCTCAGGTTTGGGGTTTTTTTAAGCCCAGAATTTGCACTGCCATGTCCTTCACAGGCACCAGCCCTCATTGGAAGGGGCTGCAGGATATGCCCTATGGCCGTGTTACGCATCTGACCCCAAACATGGTGCCAGGGGGCTTACAGCCCCATCCACCTTCCCCACCCTGTACCCACTTAGGGTGTGTGAAGGGTGCAGGCAACAAAGAAGACATACTAAAAAAGAAAGGAGAGCTTGACGGTCATGAAATCTGTCCTTGAATGCTTTCCTTCCCCAGGATGGGACAGGGAGCAGCTCCCAAATGGAGGCTGGCTGCTGAAAATGTCGGCATGACTCCCAGCCAAAATGCCAGCCAGCACCACCTCCGGGGCTGAAAACAAGGGAGGCACGGGAAGAAGGGGAAGAAGGCTTGGTAGGGAGGAGCAAGGGGCCCCGATGGAGGGATCTTCGCATGAGGGTGGCAACACCCAGGGAATTGGTTCATGCCCACAAAATCTAGGGCCATGGACGCGTAGGAGGGCTGCTTTCTGCTCCTAGCCAGCCCTTGCCTTGCATCAGCCCCAGTGCCCAAGCCCACCACCGCACTGACTCATTGGCAGCTGAGTCCCAGCCAGGGTCAGGCCTCTGGCTGCCGAGCCAGGCGCCTGGCACGCGGAGCGGTGCAATGCCAGGCGGCACAAGGGGAGGCTGTGAGAGGCGAGCAAGAAGGTTTCTTTCTCCTCCCAGAGTGTGGCGCTGGATGCTTGCCCCTCTCCCTTCGGCTCGGGGGTGAGCATTTGGTGTCGGGCTTGGATAAGCCCCATGAAGGGCTTTGCTCTGTGATCCGTAACTTCTCTGCCCGTGCGAGATTCCTTTGCATTATGGCCTGGGGAGCGTGGGGGGCAGGAGGGGGAGGGCAGGAAGCAAGTGAAATCCAAATCCCCCCAAATCTCCTGGCCTTTGCCTGCTCCCACCAGTTTCACTTTGCTAAAGCCGATTTGAATTCTGATCCCAGTGGGAGGGAGGAGGGAGCAGGCAGCCTTGGAGAGAAGGCAAAGATGTGGGGAGTGGACTTGCCTCTGTCCTGCTGGTGGCACTGCCCATGGGCTGCTGTCAAGGGGAGAGGAGGTGAGGCACTTGAGCATAGCTCAGAGGGCAGAGATCTGACACCTGTGTAGCCTCCAATGGCTCTGTTTCACACCATCCACAAGATGGATCTTGGAGGCTGAGCTTTGCAGATTTTGCCTCTATTCTCCAAATCCCACATTCTGCAAGGATGAAGGTTTTGTCAAGGCAAGGTTGCTCCCAGTCCACAAGGCCTACGAGGGTTGGCCCTTGGAGGGCCGTCTGGAGCAGCACAGGCTGAGGGATTAGAGCCCTCTGGGACGTGTGAGAGTGGTATACAGTGGTGGGGGGGAGACAGGAAAGCTGGTGTTGGATTCATGGTGGCTCAGTTGCTTTAATCTCCAGGATTAAGGCAGTGGAGGAATGTGGTGTGTGGCCACGACTTGCTCAGGCTGACTGGAGTGAACCTAGGTCAGCACCATGAAGGGCTCCAGCCCATGCCACACACCTTCTGTCTGCCAGCCGAGGGGATGCACAAGGAGTAGGGGGGAAGGGGGTGTTTAGGGACCAACCCATTACTTGCTGGTGACCCCTTTGATCACCCACCAGATTTACCTGGGTATTCCTTGAGCCATGCCTCCTCTTCATCTTCAGTTTTTCAGGTCAGTTCAGGCCTTTTGTATTTTCCCCAGAGCCTACAGCTTAACAGGATTGGTCACATTTTAGTGCTAAAGGCTTCAGGGGTGCCAAGGTGCTGAAGGTGCTGAAAAAACCCCATGTAGTTTTTTTGTTGAGGAGAAAAAGGTGTGGACATAACATAAATGGAATTGGTTTTTTTGCTGTTTGTGAGCCCTGCCATTCCTAATGGCTGTTTAGAGTTCCCAGTCACAAGAAGACTGGTCCGTTCTGAGAGCACTGGTTTTTGGTTGGAGGCAGGATGACCTTGAGTCACAAGAATATGAGGAGGAAAATCATAAAATGAAATTGAAGTGCTTCCAGCTAAAATGCTGCAAAAGGCTTGAGCAATGAGTTTGATTTTATCTTCAAGTGCTCTGAGGCATCTTGCCTGTGCATTTCACCATTTCCTCAGAGAGCCTTAACTAGAGCAGCCCATGATCTGGCAGGAATATAGAGAAGGAGCTTACATTTCTGCAGTGCCTTTCATCCAGAGACCAGGACTCATCTACTTCTACAGAACTAGCAAAGTAGCAGCTAAATTTTTTACAACTGCTTGGCCAAGTTCAAGAAAGGCTGGTCCTTTGTGCTTCAGCCTTTTCCATTATCCATGTCTGAGGTGATCAGGAGCTCCAGGAATAGTAGAATACACTGTTTCTGCCCCTTCCGAATTTTCTTTAATTCATTTTTAGGATATTGCAAGATGATTAAAGGTTCCTTTACATGGTTACTGTGGAGCCAATATCAATTGCTGCTATAGGTGCTCCATAGAGCCTCAAACTAGGAGTAGAACCTATAGAAGGAGGGAGGTTAATCTGGAACAAATACAGTCTGGGGAAGAGCAAGAGACATGGGGCAGGCAGCACTACAGGTGGTAAGGGTGTGCCACCCTACCTTTGTCCAAAGGACAATTCCAACTGGCCTTAATTTGCCCAAAGTTTTTAAAAGCAGCTCGTTCAACCTTATTGAACACAGCTACAAAAGGCTGCACTTTGCCCTTTGGCAATGGAAGAGAGGGTAAGTTGGACTTTCTGAGGTGAGAAGCATCACACAGGTGGGGAAGGGGGACCCAGCTCCGGCACCAACCAGTGTCAAGGCTTAATGACTAATGAGAAGAAGGAAAGCATTGCTGTCTCCATGGAAACACTCCAAGTTCTTCCTGTTGTTCTGGGAAGTACCCTCCATGGGGCAACACCCTGGCATTTGGATTTACGCACCGTGTCCCACAATACTGAGCAAAGGTGTTTTTTTCTGACGGACCTGCCCCACTTCTTTCCCACCTTGGTCTCTGCAGGTTATTGAACGAAAGCGACAAGCGGCCCTTTATTGAAGAGGCGGAGCGGCTGAGGATGCAGCACAAGAAGGACCATCCCGATTACAAGTACCAGCCCCGCCGCCGGAAAAATGGCAAGGCCACACAGGGCGAGGGTGAAGGCCAGGTAGAGGGGGAGGCTGGTGGGGCTGCTGCCATCCAGGCCCACTACAAGAATGCCCACCTGGATCACAGGCATCCCAGCGAAGGATCGCCCATGTCCGACGGCCATCCAGAACACTCCTCAGGTGAGTCCTGGGTCTCAGTGAATCTCTTGACAGGCTACAGCCAAGTCAGAGGCTCAAAAAAGGCAAGTCATCATGGTGAAAGCCTTAGTGGTGGGGCTCACACCTGGCTCATGACCCAGCAAACTGCTAGTGTCAGCAGTACAGGGACGTGCCTGAGTTTCAGAGGTACTTGCATTCCTCTAGTCAGGCAAGGTATCGTTGCATCCTCCCTTTTTTCCACAAGACAATTAAAAGAGATTTGGTTTTGGCTAATTCTTTCACCCTCCACTAAAGCCTCCAGCTAGACAGCTTCTGGCATACTGGGAAGAACAGAGCTGGGTTGTGTATAGAGCCAGTCATAAAGCTGGAACTCACCTCTTCTCTCTTTTTCCTCCTCAAAATATTCTTCACTTTGCAGGTCAGAGCCATGGGCCCCCCACACCTCCTACCACCCCCAAGACCGAGCTGCAGGCAGGCAAAGCAGATTCCAAACGAGAAGGGCGTTCCCTGGGGGAAGGGGGAAAGCCACACATTGACTTTGGCAATGTGGACATTGGGGAGATCAGCCATGAGGTGATGTCCAACATGGAGACCTTCGATGTCAATGAATTCGACCAGTACTTGCCGCCCAACGGACACGCCGGCCACCCAGGCCACGTTGGGGGCTATGCGGCAGCGGCCGCTGCTGGCTATGGCCTCGGGAGCGCCCTGGCTGCAGCCAGCGGACACTCTGCCTGGATCTCCAAGCAGCATGGAGTCTCCTTGTCCACTGCCACCTCATCGGTGGTGGACTCAAAGGCCCAGGTGAAAACGGAGGGGTCCGCCTCTGGAGGCCACTACACTGACCAGCCCTCCACCTCCCAGATAGCTTACACATCCCTGAGTCTGCCCCACTACGGCTCGGCCTTCCCCTCCATCTCCAGGCCACAGTTTGACTACCCAGACCACCAGCCCTCGGGACCCTACTACAGCCATTCCACCCAAGCCTCCGGCCTCTACTCTGCCTTCTCCTATATGGGACCTTCCCAACGTCCCCTTTACACTGCCATCTCTGACCCTGCACCCTCCGTGCCACAGTCCCATAGCCCCACACATTGGGAACAGCCCGTGTACACAACTCTCTCCAGACCGTAGGGAATGGGGAACAGTGACCGAAGCAGCGACGGAAAGGCTCCGAAGAATCAGCACAGGCAGAAGAGCCTCCGAACTCCAAGGTCACTCAGTGCCATCCAGCCACCAGAACCCACCAAGTATACAGAAGTGCCTTTCTTGATCCCAGCTCTTGCTGGCACACCCACCTAGAGGAAGGTTTATCATCCTTTCGCCCTTTACCAATTTCACACAGGCCACGTGACTGGCTTGCGACGCCTTATTGGCCTTCTAGATGAGGAGGATTCTAGACATGGAGTGACTGGTCTGTGGTGGGTTTCGTTGTGTGCACCCTGGACTGTACGATGAGAGAGACTGTCCTTTCCTTCCCCTCCCCACACTGCTCCAGGGAGTTTGCAAGTGTTTCCAACAGGCCACAATGGCCAACACTTTGTCACCTGCTGCAGGCGAAGGGTGGCCGCTCAGCCGCGGCAGATGTGTCATGGGAGGAGCAGTAGGGAGGATGGCATGGCCGGCTTCCTTGCAATCAGCGTCGTGCAGCAGTCCTGCCTAAGATTCACACATGCATGAATCTTGAACCCCTTGGAAGACCAACCTACGCTTGCTTCCCTGCTGATTTCCACAGCTGCACCCTAGCTTTTCTCCCCACCTCCTCCCTCCATCCTGTCTCTGTTTAATCCCACACTCTTCCCAGCATGGAGTTTTGAAGGCTTGCCTGAACAGTAACAGGGGATTTGGGAACAGCATTGTCAGTCTTAGCGTGACTCGTATCACAGCCTGTGTGCACATGCACATTCATGTATGAAGGTGGAGGAGAGGTGGGGAAGGACCAATGAATCATTACAGTGCTACAGCTGAATCCTCCTGTCTCAAAATTACTCTGTATCATTCATTTATGTTTGGCATTGCTGGCCTCTCAGTCTCTTCTAATCTCTTCAGAACCCCAACCAACCTCTGAGCAAACCTGGTCCTTGCTCTTCCACGTCTGACAGTGCCTGCATGAAATGAAGAGGCACCAAGAAAGCTACTACACACTTGCCAACACCCCAAGTTGGTTCCAGTACTCTTTGAGCTCCCACTCCAAACCCAGGCTGAACTCATTCATTCATCATGTCTCCCAGCCAGCCAACACCTCCCTCCCATCTATGCTGAAAATGGAAAGATACTCCTGTGGCTTTAAGCAAGGTAGATACAGACTTGATCTTGGATAATGAAAGAAAAGAAGCCTACTTAGGCGCAAAGCAATCTTCTTTGCCTCTGGGTTTCAAACTGGAAGCAACCAGCTCTTAAGACATCAACCTCTTTTTTCAGACCAACATCTGAGGACAGTCTGCTTGCTTCTCCTTTGTCACCTCCAGGACTGGGGTAGTTCGTCATGCCAGAGAGTGAACTGGCACAAAAATTGCCACAGGAAAAGGTGATTCCTGGCAACTGATTGCAGAGACATGCTGTGGGACTTTCCAATGCATATTCCAGTCTAGAAAGAGACTTTAACCAAATGTGGACTGTGATGGGTGCTGCTGTATCCCTCTGCTGATATGACTGTCAGATGCCCTTCCTGCCTCCCTTAGCTACAGATGACTTATTCTTGTGGTGTCTGAAAAGATCATGTAGAATGTTTGCTCCCTGTACGCATGTAACCTCTTCCAGCCACGTCCCCTTATTTATGCAAGTAGCACCTTCCTCCCCCACCTCCCTTTCCTCAGTCTCTGTGCCATCCTAGCACCATTAACTCTGCATTAAACATATGGAATAATAAACTTAAAAGTTTCATTTTCGCATGTCCGGGTTTTTTCAACCTCTTCCCTGCAAGCCTCTGTTTTTTCCCCCAGTATGTGTAAGATGGGTCACACACCACCACACAGATGCTGTGCACAGCCTCTCTGCCTCAGGAAGAGGACACAGGCAGAATTCTGACCAGCTGTCCAGACTCTTCTTTGTTTACACCCCACCTCCAGTCATTTCTTCCATGAGGAAAGCATTAACACTGATTTCTACTCTCCAGCTGAGGTACAGCACATGCAATCAAGAGTACTATTTTGCACATGCTTCACCCAAAAATTTCTTAGTGTGATTGCTAATGCTCTCTAGGACAGAAGTGTGGGGCTTCTTGTCTTGGTTCCTCATGACCAGGTAGCAGGTGACATACCTTCAAAAAAGAACTTCCCCCCACACACAAACTCGTGTATTTTGGGAACAGTCATTAATTTCTCTGTAAAAACTCAACCCCCCACCCTCTTGCCTTCCATAAGCAAGAACCTAAACAAACACTCACACACAGAGTATATTCCAGAACACATGTATACACTTTCTTACTCGTCAAAGAAGACACTCTGTATATAGTCAGGTCCTGGGAGGGTATCTGAACTTGTCTGGAAAGAATCACTCTGCTTAAGAACATCTCTCAAGGCCAATAGCAGAAAGGTAGGAGCCCAGTTAACACAGACACTCCACAACAATTACAAGTTGATTCCAAAGGGTTTCAGTGCCGGTGCATGTGAGCAGATGCAGTGAGTTTGTGTTCACTAAACACTTCACGGGTGAGTAGAGTAAGCAGAACATCTAGGAACTGTGGAACATGCTCAAAGCTTTTTAAAAAGCACAACACTATTTGCACGAAGTTCTGTATAGGGCTAAGAGCATCCACAGCAGGATGGCTTAATGAATCAAATAATAGTCATGCCAGCTAAAGAGTTCCATGCAAAACAGGACTGACCATTCACAGAGAGGAGGAGAAACCTCTACCCCAAATCACGCGCTGTGGGAAGAGCCCAGAAGGGAACTACTGCACTGCTGAGCAGGTCAGGAACGTGGGTGGGGAAGAAGGGAAGCCATGGTGGAATTAGAGGTATGAAAGTTGATCACAGAGGTAGGAGAGAGAAGTGACATAGCATGGATGAACAGAAGAGTGGGAAAAGAAAGCTCTTAATCTCACATAAGTACTCCTCTCCAGCTCTTCAAGAAGCAAATTAAGAAAGTGAGTGGGGTCTGCCTCAATCATTTTCCAGTGGAAGGGGATGCCTCCTCTCACATAGGAGAGTTCTTGCAAGTAAGACAGGACTGAAAATGCCACTGGTAACAGAGGGGTTAACCACTCCTCCTGCAGCCTAGCAGGAGCTGGCCCGGCATCCTTCCCTATCCCTTTAATCGTATCTGATACAGATGCAAGGCTGGGGAGGGGAGTCCGGCAGGGAACAAAGAAGCCATTTAAAAAAAAATAAAAAAAAGGACAAGAAAACGACCCTGCGCTCCATGCCAGACGCCAAAACGATTGCACAAAGGCACCATTTCAGGGCTGAAATTTCACCGCACCAACGTGATTAAAGGATTCCATGGAGGGTGGGGGGAAAAGGCTGAAGGCCACAGTGCTGCAAATTAACCTTTTCTTGGTAAGGATGGCCTGGACCAGGAAGCATTTGTATTCTTCATAGTCAACCCCCTTCATGCACCTGCAAACATCTCCACATCCCCTTTGACCTGTCATTTCACCCAGGGACCCATTCAGCTGTCGCATGATCGCCTCCGAAACCAGCCTGTCCTGTGCACACCAAGAGAGGAAGGAGAGACTGGTGCTTTTACAGGGACAGGTAAGGGAATTACATTCATGGTTGGTTACATGAGCCGAGTTCCCAGGCAGGTGGGTATAAACTCCCTTTGGGACACAGATGCTCACATGCAGGCACTGACCACGCATACAGCATGGAGAATGATCACTTTATATATAGGCACAAGCTTTAACACAAACTAGCTGGAAATATTCTTTCTGGACCGGTGTAAAGAAAAAAATAATATAAGGCAGAAACCATAGGTGAGGTGCACCTTCCTCCTTCTTTTTAAAAATAGAAAACAAAACCTCTGAGAGCTGTTTTTAGTAAGATAATTGAGAAGGATTTGGTGTGTTCTGCCCAATCTCAGATCTTCTTCAGGCACAGAAAGAACCTTGAAGCACACAGTTCAAGAAATGAAAACTAGGTAGCAGCTGGCTGGAAGCCCTTGCAGATTGTAAGGCATCCACCCAACTCTTGACTCGAGCACGTTACCTCCCGGCACATCAGAGGCGAGAGTGCAAGGTACCTGAAGGGGACAGATGACTGATCTTTCATCACAACACAGATCAAAGGAACTCTAGGATTTAGCTACCATTGTGCCACCATAAGAACCACCAGGGCATGTACAACTGAGATGGCTGGTCCATCCCCAGGACCTCAGTTCCACCGTGTGTCAGAGAACGGCTGCACCAAGAGCAAGTGCAACAACAACCCACACCTGCCGAGCTGGTGGGACGGCGAGTGGCGGCCGCGCTTCCGGCTGGGGCAGTGCCACTGAAAGGGGATCCCCACTTCTGATAAGCAGCGAGGGAGCACGGAAACAATAGGTAGCTTGATGAGAGCTGCTCTACGATACTCCTGAGAAGCCCCACAGTCAGCACTGGCCAAAGAGGAAATTGGGGGTTTCCACAGCAACCTGCTCAGGGCACAAAGGCCCAACTGTCTAGGGGAAGCAATGGAGGTGTCTCAGCACTCCCATTTTAAGAAGGGACAGCAGTGGAAGGCTGGAATCTTTCTAAAGCCAAAGTACCTGCCAGAGCATTTCTGTACAGCGGGAGTTTAAATCAGTCCTGTAACCAGGGAGGAGCAGTGCTAGAGGAGGGAGTTACTGCAGACTTTAGCCTAGCTAAAAGACAAGGCTTTCAACAGGGCAAGAAAGCTGAAGAAACAGCATTGCACTTGGCTCCCTAATCTTACTAATATAGCACATGACACACAGAGAAAAAAATAGTACCCAAATTGGTGGAGACAGCTAAGAAAGTCATCTCTCAGGTATGTAGGACTGAGGTGAAAGAGAAAGTCAGAGGGGAAAAAACCCCAAATACATTTAATTTAATATAATTTAAAATAGGGAGATTTAGAATTTATTTACACAAATACTAACCAAAATTAGAAACATCCCTGGAAAACAAAAAATGAAAACAATGGCTGGAATCTGATCAGTCTGTGATAATTAACTCATCCACACCCCAGTCTTCATAGCTCCCATCTGGAAGGTAACGACGGATGATTATGGGGATCTTGCGTGCTCTGAAGGGAAGAGAGAGATGAACAGAAATGTCAGAATCTCCACTGTATCACTTCAGCAGGCAATGGAAGTGAGGTGCTTGGCAGCTTCAATAAGATCATCAGATTAAACTGAGAGCTGTGTAGCACCAGTGATTTGATATATAGCAAAATCCCAACAACCTTCTGTCATTTGTAGATGCAAAGCACTCAGCACCCTCAGACTATGAACACCAAAGACCTCTCAGACCTTTGCTGCTACTGCAGGAATTGAGCCTTGTGGTCTGAACACACTAAAAGACAACACCAAGCATCTAACATGGATATATGGGGAAAATACAAATCGAGGGACTTGAAGAACAAATCTACTTTTTGTTTGATGCGAGGTTTTTTCCCACATGACACTAAAAAGGTGGCAGAATTCTGAGAACTTCCAGGACAAACTGGTATTTACAGAGGAATTTGCATCCTGAGAGCATCAGTTACATTTTAAGGATACATGAAACAGCGACCATTCAGGTACCAAAACCTGTTACAGCTGGGGTGGAGCACAGCACCTGCTACCAGTGCTTCTGATTAGAGAGCAACAAAATGCTGAACACAATTTAACTTCATGAAAGTAGATTTAAGTCAGCAAAGCATAATCAGTCTGGAATCCAGCCAGGGCATCAGGTTTCAACTGTATCAGACCTGAAAAGTAACACAACTTCTTTACATTCAGGGAGGTTGTTTTTCCAGTAGTAAAGTAACTCCCCGATGCCAAGAATTACAACTCAATTTTGGCACAGAACAGGATGCACCACCCTGACTCACTTTCCAGAGCTCACACGCAGGCAGTGACCGGAAGCAACTCAGTCTGAGCCTGGAGATCTGACAGGAATATGGCCTAAGGAGCTTCTGGCAATGGCAAAGGGAGTTGTAGTAGATATAAAATCTGCAAGAGCAGCTTCAGTGCATTGAGAAACTGGGGAAGCAGGGGGACAATTCCGTTCAGGGACAGGGACCTAATCACTAACAGGGTACAGTTGCTTGAAAGATACCTGCATGTGACCTAGGTCATGCAGGAAAACTGTGGGACAGCAGGGAGGTCTGCTGTGGCAAGGTGGGCCTGCAAGTGGCCATCCAAAAGCTGCCTCTGCTACAGCCAGAAAGGATTTGTTTAACCTTCTGTAAGCAGGGGGAAAGCACAAGAAGCCAAGCATGCAAGGGTGCAGGAAATGAACATTCTCACCAGCCTGACCCTTATTTTAATTTTTGCCAGCACTCCATTTGAACACAGTCTGTTCAGATGGCTGCTTCTAAACAATTCCATTTGGGGAATTAAATTGATTCCAGAAAGATGAGGACCTTGCAATCCCATCACAGAAACAAAGAACGCTGGGGCTGTGAAGTAGAAGAGATCCAGAGCACTCCTAATCATCAGTATTTGCAGGAGCAACTAGGATGGGAGAGAGCAGCTGTGGAGAAACTCCAAGGTGAAAAAAGGGAAAGGCAACTACAGTGCTCACTGTTACTGAGGAAAGACAAGGCTGTCTTAGAATAAACTGCTAAATGCCGGGATGAGGAGAGGACTGCTGGCTTTATGGAAATCAGTACAAAATCCATGACTTACTTGAGTTCTTTCATGGCAATGAGCAAGGGGTCTGTCTCTCCTTCCAGCTCCACCATCACAGGGGCACACATCCTAGGAAGAACATCAACAGGCACTTGAGCAAAAATGCAGAGAGGGAAGCGGGACAGCTAAACACCTGCCTACATGTGTCACCTCCACTACAGCCAATAAAGCAGGAGGGTGGGACACCTTCCTGGCAAAACTGATTTGCTCTGTCGTGCACTTCAGGAAGGAAATTCCCCCAGATGGTTACAGACCAAACTTTTACTTGAATGTTCTTCTTTTCCCATCGCTCAGGCTCTGCTAACCAGCTCGTGCTCAAGGAGTGGTCAAATCCACACTCTCCTAGTCACCCTCTGCTGTACTTAAACATTTAGAAAAGAGTGGTTCTAAAATTAATCCAATGAAAAGGGTGGAACTGCTGTAAAATGAGCAGGCCTCCTACAGCTCCAACACATCTCTTACATTCTCACTTGCTCACAGGTTCCAGGCCTTGATGAGGGGAAGAGAGGGGCTGCATTTACAATGTGTTTTACCTCCTGGAAGAAAAAACTGATCATTTTGCATAGGATTGTGACTACACCCATCCACTGGACAGTGGTGGCAGGGAAAGCTCACGCCATGCGTAGGGGCTGCTGCTGGTCTAGGTTCAGCACTGAGGGCAGAAGATGCAGGTGAAGCAGAACCAGGTGCCAGAATATTTTGGATTGAAGGCCTGGCACGGGCCCACCTCATCTTCCCCCATTCCTCTTGCCTCTCACCAGCTCAAAGAACGTGCATAAAGCAGCTTCACAGGCTGTGCAAAGAACAGCTTGGCTGCCTGGGAACTTCTCAATGATGCACAAGAGAAGCCTCATTTTGAAGGTGGATATAACCAAGATGAAACTCAAACCCTTGCCACTGTCTAACAATCTCGCTCAAAAGGTAGTTTTTCAAAAAGCACAACACTTTTTTATATTTACTATTAAAACAAGTCTAAAAAGGCAAATGGATTAAGAGCAGCCAGCCCTGACAGCACTTAAAGTAAGTTTAAAATGTTATTATCTATTATAACTAAGGCCTTATTATTGCAAATACTTTAAAAAACTTACAGCTTCCCACAATGCAACTGCACTTCAAACAGATTTCGGGTTGGTTTCTCCACTCCCAGTTCTTACAGCCCTGTGGTATTAACTCAAGCTGTTTTGAAGCATCTCTCCCTCCACCATTAGCTTTTACAAACCAGTTATGAACTTTCCAGTCCATGCTGGCTCTCTTAGAAAAGACAGAAACCAGAACTGTCTTGTCCCATTCCCTAGTAATTTTGCCTGTGACCTAGGAAAACTCATTGTGGCTACTAAATGCTCCCTCTTTATGCACAAATAGCACAGGTTCAGGCAAGGAGAGACACAGACACTTCAGGTTCAACTAAGAGCTGCATGGTCCTGTGCACCACTGTTGACCAAGAGGGTGCAAATCTCATGCAAGCTCAGCAGTCATGCAAAGGATTCAGGAGATCTGGGAATTTTTAAGGGAACAGAAAAGCATTTTTCAGTGAAAAGGGAGGCGCAGCTGTGGCAATGCTGGGGACACAGTGAGCAATACTCACGCTATCTGGAGGGCACGAGTGCCCAGGACTCTGGCTCGCTCGTACTTGGTCATGTAGGGGGTCGTGATCCGCTTCTGGTTTGCCTGCTGCCGCTCTCCCGAGGGCAGAATCTCCACGTTCTCCTGTCCCTCCTGGTGGAAACAGACCCGCGCAGCTGCTCAGCCGCACCCGCCACCGAGGCCCTGAGGTGTCGGGGGAGCCCCTGAGGCCTCCCCAACCACAGCAGCCGCCCAGCCCAGCCGCGACGCTACCCTGCGGGCCCAGCAGGGCCTGTCCGGGCCGGCCAGCGCGGCGGCCCAAGGAGCACCCACCTCCTCCGCGTTCTCCAGGTCCTCCAGACCCTCATCCTCCTCCACATCGTCGAAGTCATCCCCGTCAAAGCTGCGGGAGAGACACGCGCGTCGCACTTCGGGCCGGGCCGCCTCCCCCCGACCCACGCCACCGCCCCAAGACGCGACACACCGCCGCCTCGCCCTCCCCCGCTCGGCCGCCCCGCTCTCACTTGTCCTCGTTGTCGGACATGTTGCCCGCCCGGCGCCCCCTCACCCGCACTTCCGGGAGCCACTTCCGGGCGTGCCGTGACGCTACCGGAAGTTATCCTGCGCCGTTGCCGTGGCGACCGCCGCCGCTTCCCCCGCCCGGCCGCCTCCCGTGGCGATGGAGGTGGCGAGGACCGCGGCCCGCGGCGAGTGCTCGGCGGCGGGCAGGCCGGCCCGGTACAGCCCAGGCACCCGGGAGCTGCTGAGAGGTAACAGCGGAGCGGGGCCGGGGCCGGGCCCGGCTTCTCGGGGCGCTGGGGTCCGGCCGGCCGTGCCTCGCCCCGAAGTGGAGCGTCCCACCGCGGGCCCACAACCGGGCGGGCCCGTCGCTGGTGTCGCCGCCCGGGCTGGAGTCTCCCAAACCCGCATTTTCCTCTTCAGGTTGGGGTTGTGAGCGGGGATGGCCGCAGGGCGGGTTCCGCAGCCCGGCTCTGCTGCCTCTTCACCGACATGTCATGTTTTCCAGCGATGATGGAGGAGTTGCAGATGACCCACTCTCAGAAGCGATACCTGATGGACTATGTGAAACGTGAGTGAGGCCCCCTGGCTCTCCTGCCCGCTGGTGTGCTGTGGTGAGGAGCTTTTGCATCTCGGCTTGAGACGGGGGCATTCGCCCACAGCCTGCTCGGATGGGCAAGTGCTTTAAAACAGCAGCACAGCAGCTGCTGACACATGGGGACAAACGGGGGCGAGGTGTCCCCACGGGTCAGCCAGGTAACAAGACGCAACGGTGTGACTTAAACCACAGCCTATCTCGTGCCCAGTGACCAGGGTGAGACATCTGTGGCACTAGGGTCTTCGTTTGTGATGCTACTATGGATCAACAGGTAGATCTCCTGGCAATGGCCCAGATCCATCCATCCAGAGCCCCCTCTGTCTGATTTGCTGTTATTTTTGCTTCGTCCCCCAGGAGGAGATGCCCTGCCCGTTCAGAGATTCCCTCCATCTGGCAAACAGCCAGTGCCTGCTTCCTACACAGCAGCCTGTCAGCCCCACAAACTTCCAGCTAGACCACTTCTCCGACCTGCCAAGGTCTGCCAGGCAGGAGATGCCTACACCCGAGAGAAGTTCAAGCCACAGCCCACGCGTAAGTCAGCAAACATTGCTGATAAATACATGCTGCTGCCTGCAGCCTCTCTTCCCCTTGTGCCCATCCGCTGCCTCAGTCTCAGTAGTGGCAGTGTATCTGAATTGCTCCACGTCCTTACACTCTCAGTCTTCAAAGATGCTTTAGAAATGGATCTCTGAGGGAACATCTGCTGTAAGTGCTCGCTGACTTCTGCCCACCGGCTCAGTGGGTGACAGGTGATAGGGACCTGCACAGTCCTTGAGTAAGAACGGATCACTACATGCTCCTAGCACATAAATGTGAACCAAACCTCTGATGTTGGTTTGGTGGGCTCTGGACGCCTGTGTGGTGCTTGCATATAGTCCAGGGTTGGACTGACATTAATGTAACCCTTCCTCTGGCATAGTTAGCAGGGAAGCAGTGTGATCAGGCTCCTCCGTGAGGAGACATGCTGATAATAATTTTTTTTCTTTGGCATTCACAGGAGATTTGGAAAAGGAGAAGAGAAGACTTCAAAACATCTTAGCAACAGGGAAGGATGCGGTGGAGGACGAGGTGGAGCAGGTGCTCGTTCAGAAAAAAGAAGAGGAGGTAGCTGAGCCTGATCGGTTTGAAGAATGTATGTCTTCATGTCCCCAGGAGGGAGGCAGGCAGGAAGCCTGGGAAGCCAGCTCCCCCCTAGGGCTGGGGCGGCAGGCTGTGTTGCTAGTAACCTGAAGCCCATTACAGGAGGAGGCACAAAGCCCAGTTTCCAAGAGAAAGGACTCGCTGCTGTGATGCTGTAATCCAGCCATCCTCACAGAGCTTATCCTGCCGAGGTTTGCTGGCAGGTAGCTCTCTGGGCTGCCCACACAAAATGCACCCTGCTGGCAGGGGAATAGCCTAGGGATGTGCAGGGATACCTGGGAAGCCAAGCTCAGGTACTGCTGGTCCTTTTCCCAGCAAGCATGACTCAACACAAACCAGGTCACTTGAGAGCCTGACCACAGTTTGGGCCATTCCACTCCAGGATCACAGCAGTTATACTAGCAAAGCTTAAATGTCGAGCAAAATTTTAAGCAGTGAAAGACTTTGGCTTGCAGAGTATACTGGGATAGCAAAACCTTGCCTAATACCTCTCTGTGCTTGAATCTTCAGTGTGTGTGTGTACACCCCTGCCAGCCCTTTGCCAGCTGGAGTAGCACAAAGATGGGCAGTGCTAGCATAAAGTGTACAGAAGAGGTGCTTTGGTCCCTCCTGCAGGGAGCCAGTGCAGCTGGTTTCACATATGCCTGGTAGCCTCCAACAGTTGTCACAAGCTGAGTGTTATCCTTGACACATCTGTGACAGGATTTGGATCAGCTGGCTGCAGGTCTGTGCTGCAAAGCGGCAGCTGATGATCCATGCCTGGTCTTGGATGGTTGCAGGCACTGGGTGATGTGTGTCAACTAATGAACCTCAACAGCAGGTTCTGTCTCCATCCACAGACTGGTTAAATTGCCCACGAGCAAAAGAGAATTGTCTGCACAAAGAAAACTA
The DNA here is from genome assembly GCF_017639235.1 of Corvus kubaryi. Taxonomy (NCBI): domain Eukaryota; kingdom Metazoa; phylum Chordata; class Aves; order Passeriformes; family Corvidae; genus Corvus; species Corvus kubaryi. The sequence goes on along the minus strand of NW_024582061.1, from coordinate 15,646,210 downwards.
GAAAACTACTGTTCCTGGGAGTTGGAAGTAGTAAGAAGTTGGACAGAAGGGACATTTCCCATTATGTAAGGGACTACTGAGGTATTGTGATGACATGTTGAGCAAGATGAGTGTTACAGCAGATTTCCCCCTGCCCTGGTGGCATTGCTGTTCAAGCAAAACTAGGAGATTGGGGGTTCAGATCTAGACAGAAATGTGTTTTCTTGCCTTTTGGCCGCATGCTGTTTCCACAGTTCTTTCTCTTACCCATCAGTGATGAATGAAATTCAAGAGAGGAGGGAATTCCTGGCAGAGATGGAAGCTCTAGGACAGGGCAGGAAGTATCAAGGGATTGTCCTCACTGAAATCTCACAGGTATGCAAGAGCATTGGCTGAACAGTGCATGGAGGGAATCCCATGTGTCAGAGATCATAAAGCAGAATCTTCTCTGGTATCTGAGCAGGGAAGAGGGCAGAGAGCTGCTTCCCTTCATGGCACAGCTCAGGCATTAATTTGGGGAACAGTGGACAGAGGTTTTTCAGCTTTCTTTCCATCTCTGCATGAGAAACTTAATCAGGGAAATAGAGTTTTTGTATTTGAGATTGGGAAAAGAAGAAAAAAAAGCTGCTGGCTTTCTCCCTGCTCAGCTCTCCCCCTTTGTACTTTGCAGAAACTGCATGAGATGGAGATCATTGACAAGAAGAGAAGTGAGGAAATGAGAAAGATCATGACAAAAGCCTTCCCTGTTGGGAACAAATCCAATCTTCAAGACTAGGCCAAGGGCAAAACACAAGTGCAATTTGTTCCCACCTACTCTTCCCAGACTCTCAGCATCGAAGGCTGGTCTGTGTCTGTTTCCAAAGAGGGGGCAGCACCATCTGTTGCCTGAAACTAGAAGGCAGGACCAATTTGTACATAAACAGCAGCAGAAGTTGTAAAATCCTTCCCACACACTGGATCCCTTCTTGCTCAATAATATTAAAGACATAAAAACACATAGCAACAGCTACCAAAACATGACAAAGTAGAGCCTTCTTTTGCCTATGCAGTGCCTCAGAGTACAGCAATCCATCCACAGAAATGTCATTCTTTCTCGTCTACCCAGAGGTGAAGGTTTCTCATGACAGCATGATGGTAACACACGCTGCCACCCACACCTGTAACCTTCTCACTCCTGGCCCTGTGACTCTGGGAATGTCACTGGAGGAAGATGCAACTGCATGGCCTTGCACGATCACGAGCCCCTGGCATTGCTGCAGGTCACTGTGACTGCGACCTGCAGCATCAGCAAACCTCTGGTGGCAGCCCCATGGGGCAGGGGCTCCAAGGGGCTGTGCCAAGCAGGGACAGGGGATTTCAGCCCAGTGCCTGCTGCTCTTTGCTGTGGGCTTGCTGTGATTTTTTGGTTCCCGAAAGCATGGTATGCAGAATAGCCACTCTATTCCCACAGAGACTGGAAATGGCTGTTTGTTCACCTCCTACATACCTGCACTTCTGTCCTCCAGCAGGCTGAAGCATGATGCCCTGCTTTTCCTATGCAAATCCCAGCATAAAGTCCAGTTTCTGATTTCCTTTAGATCCCATTCTCTGCTTCCTAGCAATTCTCAGCCACTTTCCAAAGCCAGGCAGCATGCCCTGGCCCTGGGACAGCACGAGTGCACAAAGGAGCCAGAAACCTAGTCCAGAATAATTTTTTAAATCCAATGTTTCTTTTATTTCTGTTCAGGTGAATGGAAGTCATGGAGTTAGTACAGTATAATTTACAAATCAAACTTCTGACTGGGTGCAGGGCCAAGTGGTGTCAGGCTGCAGCGATCCCAATGGCCTTTGGCAACAGTGATGTGACAGCAGGCTCTAAAGCAGACTTGTTTCTCCTTGGAGAAGGGTTGTGCTTTGGGATCTCCCCTCCCCTACCACTGCTCATCAGCCCGCTATGGTGGGGGTGAGATGGCATTACCAGCGCAGGGCTGAGCTGGCCAACTCCAGCCATGGGGGCCACGCTGGGATGGAGGAGGGGCTCGGGTCCCTCTGGTTTTGGGAAATGAGGATCCCTCTCCAGAATGCTACACCAGCCACCTTGCAAGGCACTGCTCTGAGAGCATTTTGGCTAAAGCCTGTTGGGTTTTTAGAAGAGACTGCAGCAGATGGCTCAGGGCTGGTTATGTCTAATTTGCTAATGGCATGATGAACAGCTGACCAACCAAACACCCATGAAACTCTAATTCAGACTGATCCAATAGTTCAATAAATAACTTGGAAGAGAAGGCAGGAAACAAAAATGGAAGGAAGAAGGGATGGTTGGAAGAACACCACCCCCCCCATTCCCTCCTCTGATGTATACACACGCACACACATGACAAATAAAATAAGGGGTTTAAAGTTTTAGGATGGGTTTGAATTCATCTAGTAAAGGAGGTGTAAAAAATAACCAGTCACATCTGCACACTTACAAAGTATACACAGATGAAGCTGGGTGAAGGTCAGTTGTGACTGCGCCTCTCTCCCCTGCCGCTCAAGGGTGGCACTGGTGAGCAGGGACACAATTTTAGTGTCCCTTGCCGGCACTGAGTCAATCTTGAGCTTTTCTGCCCTTGCTTGGAAAAGGAACAGGTCCTCCCTCCCCAGGAAGGCAGCAGAGTCAGCAGTGTTTAGCAGCAGTGGGGTTCCTGAGTAGGGCACGTGAGCTACGTCCTAGCAGCTGTACGCCGTCCCCTTGGGTCCTCTCAGCCTTGGGACGGAGCCCACCCACCCCTGGCACTCGAGGGAGGGGACAGCTCAAAATAAATAGGGCACCAGTTGTTTTTTTGGCTATGGCTCTAGAGCTTGGTGATGCAGGAGTATTTTCTTAACCTTTTAGTTTAGGCCAGTAAAACCCAAAGGATCCTGATTCTAATGTCAGTTTTCTCCTGAAGTTAAAAATGGGACAGAAGAGGGACAAGAGCGGGCAGGCAGGGAGGGACAGGGAAGCCCAGTCCCCTCCTGGCAGAAGTCAGAGGCACGTGGAACTGTCACAGTTAGAGCGGGAGAAGGGGCAGGGTGCAGTTAGTGCAAGTTTTCCCACAAATGCAAAACTCCTTCGCTTGTTCTCAGTTAATGACAATTGGGTAACATATCTGAAAAGCAAATCCATCTTCTCCCCACCTCGTTGACAAGGCTTCATGGAGGGGATGGCCATGCTCCCCCAGAGCCTCGGGAAGGGGAGGGCTTTGGTCATTCTCACCCACTCTGGGCTGAGGGCTAGCATCTCCCTGGGGTGGCAGCTCCGGTGCCTGGGGAGGGAGCAGGGGGAGAGGCGAGCCAGGGCCAGGGAGAGGTGAGTCGAGGTTCCCTCCCACTGCTGGTGTTCCCCTGCTCTAGCTTTTCTCCTTGGGTGACTTGCTCTTGGAGTCATGCTTGTTGCCCAGCAGCTTAAGCACCTTCATGGGCTTGAATTTGCCTTTCTTCTTGCTCTCAGTCTCCGCTTCCTTGTGAAATTCTGGGGTTGCAAAGGGAAGTTGTTACTGTGGGATGTCAATAGTTGTACAGACACACTCACGACAATGGGCAAGAGTGAGAGCCATGAATCAAAGCCCTCCACTGCAGGCACACTTTCTCTGGTAACAGGGGTGTGCAGCACAACTGTGCCTCTAACTTTATTGTCCCTACAGGAAAGTCTCCCCAGGCTACACAGAGTAGATTCAATCTCTCCTGCACACAATTTCACTAATGGCTCGTGCTGCCCCTTACTGGGGTCAGCAGTGAAAACATCACTCCAAAAAGCTTCCCATTTGTTTCTTACCTTTCCTTTTAATCATGGCTTCCAACATTTTATCCTCCTCCTCTTCTCTGAAAGAAAGAATGGGAGAGAGGTCAGGAATTCAGCCCTGAAAACAGCTGCTGCATTGTTTAAGGCTAGAGAGCCTCCTACTTAGACCCACAGAGGGGCAGATCCATCACTGTCTTGTGAGCATTTGCAACCAGCAGGATAAATCCCACATGCTGCACGTGCTGTCCTGTCTTTCCCACACAAGGCATTCAAAGAGACAAGGATTGGGAAGGCTGGGAAAGACATCAGCAATATGGATATCTTGGGACATCCCCACAAGGCGCTCGTGTGGCACTGAGTCAGACAGGCTATGCTTTTCCCTTCTCCCCCAGCCCACCCCACTCCTCACTCACCTCTGCCGGTCCTCATCCAGGCAATTCACAATGGCGTTCCTCTGCTCAATGATGGTCACCAGCTCCTGCATCAGCACCTTCTCCCTCCCTCGGTCCTCGTCGGTCCAGTCCTTCTCTACCCAGCCAAACCCCAAGAAAGGACAGACAATTACATGGCTGAAGGACCTCCAGCACAATCCCTTCTACCCTGGCACACTGAAGGGCTGGTTGGGCTAGCACTGCTGTGGGGACAGAGCCCTGCATGTGGCATTCCATGGGAACAAAAGAAGCATGTCCCTGCACAAGGCTGGGACACGCACTGAGATGGGACAGAGACTATAAAGCCAGCTGGCTGCACTGGAATCCCTACAGATCTGCCTCTCTTCACCTGAGACCCACCTAGAAAGAGAGCAGATGATGCCCATGGAAAAAATGATCCTTGTGGGTCCCTTCCAACTCAGGATATTCTATGATTCTATGAAAAAAGGAGTAAGCACAGCCAGAGCGGTGCTTTACCTGGCTTGTTGAGGAGGCACCGCAGTTCATACTCCACATCTGACTGCCGCTGCTCCAGGTTCTGCTGCTTGAAGCTGCAAAGGAAGGGGGAACTGTTGGGAAGAACTGCAAGGCTCCGGAGAGGTGGAACATTATCCCAAAGTACAGGGTGAGCTCGGAAAGAACCATCAAGATGCTGATCTTGTCCTGTACAGCCAGGGAGCCAAGGACCAGTAAGGACCAGCCCTGGCTGCTCAAGGCCTTCCTGGAGTAGAGGCTGCAGAGGCTCTGGTGACATGCTCTGGGTCAGTTCTCAGTGCATTTGGACAGACTTGCTTGCCCTTACTCCCTCCCTTTTCTAGGCAAAGAGGCCCTGTCAGGATCTCCCCTGGAAGCACTATTTCAGGAGGGCTGAGAAAGAGCTCCCCAAGAGAGTGTCAGTGCCTCTGCACATGCCTGCACACACTTACATGTAGATGAGCTCCGACTCATGGCGCACCAGCATGTGCTTCTCGTGGATGAGTTTGAACCAGTCCACAAGCAGGCTGTCCTCAGGGTTGTCTGCCAAGCAAAGGGACAATTCAGAGCCATTCCCAGCCCTGGTGGATCCCATCACCCTGCAGTAGCCTGGGCTCTGCCAAGCCAGGGAAGGGGCACTGTGCTAGAGCCAACCCAACCTCAGCCTATTTCTGAGTCTCAGAGAGACCCTGTCTCTTCTCCAACCTGCTTCCTTCTAGGGACATCTCCATGTCCAGGGTATGGTTGTGACCAATCAGGGTATGGTTGTGACCAATCTTCAGGGTATGGTTGTGACCAAGCACAGCCTCTGGTGCTCTTCCAACCCCAGCATCAGCAGGGAGGAAGTCACTGTTGCTATCTCCTTGCTGGAGAGAGGGCAGCCCCAGAGTCAGTCCTGCCCCACACCCAAAGACAGCCTACTCCACATACCATTCTCAGCACTGCGAAGTTTTTCCTCCAAGGCCACCCCACGGTGCTCCAGCTGGTCCAGCTGATGCTCAATGGCATCCATCTCCCCATAGATGTCTTCCTCAGGGATATACTGATCTGTCTGCACCTGCAAAACCATAAATCAGACACTTTCATTACCACTAGACTCCAGTTTCCAGGGGTAACCCAAAGGTAACACTAACAAGGGCAGGGGGACAACAGAATATTGCATCTAAGTGTGGATCTGAAATCCCCACCCCACTCTGGAACAAAGGAAGACCATGGTGCTTTCATGAACAGGGTGTAGCCTACAGGCCCTCCTCCCCAGCCACAGCCAGCTGCTGCAATCCCTGCCCACACATGCATCAGCAGGGTGCCTGCAGACTGCTACAGCCCTGGGGGATAGCACAGAGCCGGCTTTTCCCTCCTTGCTCCCGAGGGCTCTTTTACCTTGCGTTTGATCAGTGGGAAGCCGTGGCCCGGTGCTGGAGGACGCACAGGCTTGGAGCCCTTGGGAGGTTTCTTTGCCGAGGGGGAGGCAGCAGGGGATGGCTTCCGATTGAAGGGGTTCTCTTTGCAGGAGGACTGGAGAGGGTGGACAAAAGCAGATACATGAGCATCCAGGGAAGGGAAGGGATCCCAACAGGTGGGGATGAGCAGACAGGGCAGCAGTAAGGTTTGTTCTGCCCCACACACTCCTAAAGGAGGAACACAGCACTCATCTCCACAAGCACCTAATCAAAAAAACAGCCGTGCTCCTATTTAGCGTCAGTTTCCCTGCTTCTCTCTCACAAGTGTGCTGAAATATTTTCCTTCGTGGTTCCCTTCCCATTTGCTCAGACTACACGACATCCTGCCTCTTCTCTAGCACATGGAGTAGGCAGAGTACAAGCAGAGCCACCATTTAACACAGCCCTGAAGCTTGCTTTCAGGGGGTCACACACACCACACCTACCAAAGGAGCAAGCCTGGACTCACATTCCCCCTGTGACCGAGTAATGGACAGGGAAGAAAAGCCCTGTGATCTGGATGGGAGGAAGCTCATCATCTCACCTTCAGCTGTGGTTTGGGTGAGGAAGATGTCTTGGGGCTCCCAGCACCCCCATCTGAAGCCAAGAGGATGGGTGTAGGGCTAGCCCCAGCCGGAGGCTTGGGAGGCAGCCGACTGGGGCTGGTCTTTAGGCTGCCTGTGGAGATGCTCCTGCTGGTGTGCAGGGTGCTGGTCTGTGTCTCCCCACTGAGGCTGGCCAGCTCGCTGGAGGAGGAGAAGGAGGAGTTGGTGGAGAGGCTGGCTGGGACAGCAGGGCTTTCACTGGAAGAGACGCTGGCCAGTGGTGCATCGGCGCTGGAAGTCTTGGTGGCTGTTGGCATGTGCACAGTGGGCTCGGAGGAGCTTTTGGGCACTGAGGCCTCATCGGTGTCTCCCAGCACCTTGGCTGAATTCTCAGAGTTGATGCTCTCGAGGCTGAGGGCTGGAGACGGGGTGGAGGATGATGGCTCAGAGTGTGACAGCCTGGAGATGGGGTGGTGGGCTGCAAAGCAAAGGGAGAGCTCAGGGAGGAATGAAGGGACAGCCAGGAGAGAAGGGGAGGGTGGCGTACACTGGAGACAGGAGACAGCGCAGTCTTGCCTGCAAATGCTGTACTCCAGTGGGTAGAGAGGACATGGCTAATGCAACCATCACTGCATAAAGGCCTGGCCTGCCAGGGTGATGCAGAGGCACCTGGGAAGGGGGAATCTCCATGGGGATGCACAGGGGCTGCAGAAGAAGGATAAAGGAGCAGGAGGAAGCTCACCTAGCGGGGAAGCATTGGGGGCTCGTGGAGCTGGCCGCTTCTTTGCCTTTGGACTGCTGGTGGGAGTGATGCCATACCAGGGGTGGAGAGGCTTGGCAGCAGTCTCACTCTGCTCCTGCTCAGGTGTGCTCTTTTGGGCATCAGCCTCCACCTCCTCCTCCTCATCTTCCTCAAAGGGGTTGTATGGTTTGGGCTCTGTGGCATCAGACCTGCTCTCTTCACTCCTGGCTTTCCCCACCTCTTCCCCATCCTCCTCCTCTGAAGTCCTGCTTGGAGTATCATGGCTGTTGCCTGGAGGAGGAGGAGGTGCTGGCTTCTTCTTGGGCTCTGCTTGCACTAAGGCCATCCATGGTGGGTCCTTGGCTCTTGCAGCAGCTCCACCACTGGTAGGAGAGAAAGAGAAATTGAGGTGGCAGAGGCAAGGTGAGGTGGCGAGGCACTGGAGAGGGACTTAGCCCTTGGGGGAAAGGAAGCATGGAGCAGGATGTCTCCCATGCAGAAGCAGCTTTCTCATCCAAGGATGGCCCTAGGCTTCCCCAGACACAGTGTCTCCCTCTCTGTGAGAAAACCTAGGGGCCTTAGGGAAGCACAGCCTGCCTGACTTGCCTGCTGGGCCCAGTGTTTTGGTGTCTGAATATTACAGCTTCCATCTGCTAAGCAGTGGTAAAGGTTGAGCTTTATGGGCATAGCTGGTCTTCCCTGCCCAACACCTTCCCCAGGACAAACCCTCCACTGTAGGTTCAGTCGGGGTTCTGGGGTCCAGTCGGGACGGCCGGACGTAGACGGTGACGGATGGAGACGAGAGATCTCTATAGGCAGGTCTCGGGACACAGTCGGTTTATTGTAAAGGGCGTGGGTATTGGGGCACTGCTCAGAGCTGGTAGACTCAGCTCTGAGCAGGCCCAAGAGAGCAAGAGAGTGAACGGGTGAGAGAGAGAGAGAGTGTAAGAGCAAGAGTAGAAGTGGAAGAGAGGAAAGGAATGGAAGTGAGAAATGTCTGAAGTCCTGGTTACAATACAATAAATCATCTTCTGTACTGAATATTCTAATTGTCACTAACCAATCTAATACAAGATACAAATCCTATAGCATTTACATACAGCCTATAAGAGTTCTTATATTACCATAGAGTGTTACATCTTAACTTCTAAAAACTACTCTTTGGACCCCTTCTGCTGAGCTAGTAGGGTCTGCTCTGACCCTTGGACCTGCCTGCAAGCAGAGGGTATTGTACCATCAAGAGGGGATTACTTCAGTGGCCATACCATTGTTTTCTAGTTGTTCAGTAACTAAGACCTGGTATTTCAAAAGTGGCTTTCATTTCGATGTTGCCTGTAGTTTTCATATTCCCAAAATCTTTTGTCAGGCAATCATATTTCCAAGGCTTTCCTGTTTCATCTTCCCCAACACTCCACAAGGCAGACAAGTGTCCCCTTCTCAGCACCCACAAGCAGGGCCATTTCATCAGGCATTTGGTAATTTGCCTGTGCCACAGAAACACCTTTCTAAAGCTCTCAAACTTTTCACAAACCCTGAGAGACAAATGCCCTGGGAGGTACGGATGACCACTGTCAGCCTGACCGTGCTGGGCTAGCACCTATTAGAAAAGGGACCTGGTCAAAGCCTATGTCCTCCTAAGAGCAGGAGCTGATGGACGTGGGAGAGAAGACCACAGGTGTGCTGTCCCCATAGTCCCACCTTTCTGTGGAGTTTTCAGGTGATCTGCAAACAGAGGGACGTACCGATCAGAGGAACAGGGTCTCCCTCGAGGTTTTGGGACAGGGGGGCTGGGTTCAGGTACCCGACCTAGAAAGACACAGGGTCAGACTGTCACAACACCAACAGAACATGAAGAAAGAGGTTAAACCAACATGAGGCACCTCTTAGATATCTTCTCACAGGAAGGTGGCTATTCTCACTCACTGAAGACCTCATGGCATTTCTCCCACAGTTGATGCAGCCAGCTAACCCCAAACATCCCCTCTGCCTGTTTACCCCCTCTTCAACCTGGGAGCTGCACCTGGAGAACTGACATGCCCCTCTGTCCCCACACCTGCAAACTCCTCTAGCTCTCCCATCTTCCCTCCACACTGGCAGCAACCTTTGGAGAGCTCTGGAGAAATACAAGGGATCAGACAGGCAGGAAAGCTAGTACAGCTCTCCTCGCTACGGGGAAGGCTGGCAATTGCTGGCAATCAAACCCAGCCTGAGTGTCTGAGCCCAAGATTTATTCGGAGGCAGATAGGAATGTCAGGCTTCAGAAAAGGAAGGGAACTCATCCAACCTGCAGCCAACCACCTTGGCCGCTGAGGATGTGGAGGGTAACCCCTGCCACCACTGTGCCCTCTTACCGTTCACCATGCCGGGCCCACACTCGCTGCCCTCACCCTGCAGAGTGGACCTGGGCCGGGGGACAGGGTGGGAGGTTGGAGGGGAGAGAGCAGACGCATCGGTGGCCCTCCTTGGGGCAGGGGTGGGACGTGAGTCTCTGAGCCGTCCATCCAGCGGGCTGGCTTTGTCCTGGGTGAGCCCTGCAGGCTTGCTAGGGATTGGAGGCCTGGGGGGAGTTTGGGAGACAGGTGCCCCACTGCCAGCGTGAGCAGGGGGTGTCGGTGTCTCTGCTTTGCTGGCTGTGCTGTTCTTCTCTGCTGGGCCAGGGAGGCCCTCTGCAGGTGCAGGGGTCTCTGCCATGCTCTCCTGGGAGTCACCATCATCCTTCCCCACCTCTGCTCCTGTGTGGATGGCATCCTCTCCCATGCTGTCAGCCCCAGTCTCAGTTCTTAGCTCTGGTGACTGTCGGTCTGGGCTGGGCCTCCTCTCTGCCTTCCCGCTCATGGCCAATTTACCACGATGCTGTGTGCAGACAAAAGTCCCCGCCTCTGACCCAGGCTTGTATGACCCTGGGAGCAGCGTGCTGGAGCATTCCTTACACCTGCCAATGAGAAGAGAGAGCACCATGAGATGGGGAATGCCATCCTACCCTTCCCGGAAGGTAACACACCTGGAAGACCCTTGTAGGGACACAGAATTAGTCCTCAACCCTGCTCCTAAATCCTAGAGTGCTCTTGGGGAAGTCATTCAGGAAAGAAGAGAAGTAGAGAAATGTCACCAGGCCACTGTAGGAACCCATGGCAAGTTCACAACTCAAATACTGCATGCCTTTGGGTTCTTCCTTCATCTCAGAAAGGACTTAATAGATGTGGAAGGGTGACAGTTGGTATCGGGATATGGTGTTGTTTCCAGACTTGGAATGGGGAGAGGGATCAACCATTCACAGACATGAAACAATGAATATCAGCTGGAATTAGGAAGCAATTGGTTCAGAACTGGCACAGGGAAGCTATGGGCTGCCTTGTGGGGGCTAATGGTCCAGGCATGTTAAAGAACTGTCAGGCACATTTGTTTGTAAAACAACACCCTCAGCTCTGATTATTAAATAAATTGACATCAAATCCAACTCAGGAAATTACTACATTAGAGGCTTCCAGAGTATTCAGGAGAAGCAGCACACAAGCCTGGCCTGGTCTCATGCTCAGCCTCAGTGATGCTGACCATGGCATCCAGCTGGGCCACAGCATTTGGCTGGAAGGACAAGGGCATTATGCAGCAGGGCCATTCTTACTCTCTGAAATGGGGCTAATAGCTTCCCTGTCCTTCATTGTCTGCCACATCTTGGATCATTCACTCTTCCCCCACTGAGCCTCTGAACGCTTCCTAATGAAGCCCTCCGGGTGCAAGCGTGATACAAAGCACTGGCAACCAAGTCAGTCCTTCTCCACCTGGGAAGGGAGGTGGATAGCAGACATGAAAGACAGCCAAAGGCAAGGGGCTGATCAAGCACTCCCATGAAAACCAAGCTTGTTCCTTCTTGTCTGAATACCTGGTGCTTGCAGCAGCTGGCTGCCCTACGCTGCCAGCAGATAATTTTGGCAAGGAATTCTGCTCTGGGCATCCAGTTGACTGGGATTTCCTTAGAAATGGAGAGCAGAAGTGTGAGAACATAGGGACTCTAGAGAGTCCCTATAAAATGAAGATGTGGAAAGCTCAGACAAGGGGAGAAGGCAGTTTGCTTTGGGTTTAACTCCATCAGCCCACGGGAACCGCTGCCACAGGACTTTTCCGACCAAACACCGTCCATGAATCAGCACAGGAGAAAAAAAACAAAACAGAAATAGACAAGAAGAGAATCAGGAGGCAAAACATTTGGGATAAAATTACAGGGATCTCCCTGCTCAATCTGAAGGGCCATTAGCTGTGGCATGGCAGACATGGCCCCTCTCCTATTCCTGGCCCATGAGGACAGTGGGAATGCTGCACCTGCACTCAAAAACTCCTGCTTTTGCCCCAGCTGCAGATGGGAAGCCTGAATGGCCCCAGCTCAGCTCCCCCGCTGCGATGCCGTTTCTACAGCACATCCCCAACTGGCTTAGGCAGGTGAATGAGGCCTCCCACATCTTCCCAGTGGCTCGATGTTTCTGTCCTCAGAGGCCAACTCCTGTCCTGTGGCCCATGGGAGAGATCTCATTCTTTCATCATCAGAGAAGGGAAAGCAAAGTGAAATGATTTCACAGGCGCTGCAGGTAAGGACCTGCACTCGGGGAGTAACCACAGAGCTGCTGACATGTAAACCCTCACTCCTGAGTTTGTTAACAGTCTGCAGCTCTCCACATGCTCCCTGGGAGCTCAGCACCACCCAGGCAGCATGGAAGCCTGTATATCCAGTTGAGGATGTGGACTGTAGGTGTAAGGAGGTCTGCAGGATGATGTCATGGCTTAGACCTCATTGGAAGGTGGGAAGGTGAAGGGGGGGTGGTCCTGGGTAGGCAGGTCATAAAGAGGCAGAGCATCCTTGTTTATGGAGGTGGGAGAAGCTCAAGAGGCTGGGATTCCAAGTAAGTGAAGTGGGAAAGCACAAGTCAGCAAGGGAGGCAGGGAGTAGGGTAGGAATGGAGCACAGGGACCAACAGGCTAGTCAGACCTCTGGGACAGGGGGCTGGCAGGAAAACGGAACATCTTCACTCTCTTTTCAAGCACTGTTGTTCGTGTTCCATGCTGCCCAGGGACGCAGACACTCAAAGATGGGGTGCAGCTGGCCACAGCCCGCCAGCCTGTCGAGGAGAGAGGCCGCCCCAGCAGGCCTGGCCACCACATACCTGAAGCACTGGCGGTGGTAGAGCTTGCCCTCAGCCAGGTAGCGCTGCACCAGGTGGACGTGCTGCTGGCAGGCTGCGCAGGTGCTGCTGAGCGCGCTGCGCTGGGACCGCTCCGAGGGCTCCGAGGGGGCATCCTCCTGGGACACAGCACACAAGCGGCTCAGGATGGGGGCCACGAGCTGCTCCCCAGACCACGGATTCTCCAGAGCAGCTGCTCCCTGTGCAAGGCCCATCGCTGAGGGCTCGTGGCACAGCTCAGCGTGAGGCTGACCTCAGGGGCTGACAATGCACAGAACAGCTGCCCTCAAGCCCAGGCACAGGCAGGCTGCCTCTTCCCAAATTAGAAGGGGCCACTCCAAAAGGTGCCTTGCCCCTATCTACAGCTGAAAGGCTGTGGAAGGGACTAATCTACACCCCATGCATCAGGGTTCTGCGAGACATTGGAAAAGGTTCCATCCCAGACAACTGCTAAAACCTGAAATAAAGGGCATCTTTTCTGCCCTTCTAGTCCCCATTCCTGCTCTTTCCACATCTACAGGGTTATCCCCACATAGGGAGGAGAGTGTTTGTACCCTGGGTGGTTCAAGGAACCATCCAGCACCAATCTGCCCACCCTCTTGCCTGCTATGGACAAATTACAGTCCAACAACGACTCTCTCAGCTGGATCCCGCAAGGAAACAAAATCTCAAACACCCCTCACACACAAAATACACAGGCAGGCCCCTGCAGTGATCCATGGCTCTGTGACAGGCTTTTTCCCATCTCCTCACCCACAGTGCAGGGGTTACCACTGCCTCAGTCTGGCTTTGAATTAAGAAATTGGGTACCTGTGGTCCTGAAGGACTCTCAGCTGCAGCCACAGGCGTCTTGTGGGACAGCACAGGAGGAGAGGAAGCCGCAGTTGGGCGCTTCATAGGCAGAGGGACGCTGGCTGGAGGCAAGAGGGAAGGAGGATCAGGCATGGAGAGAAGTGTGACTCACACCACCCGTGTGTGGGAAGGGGAGGGGAAAAAAAGCAAAATCATCCAGCCTTGTGACATAGGATGAGACCTGCCGCTCCCAACACTTCAGTGCTTATTTTAGGTGGAAGAGACAAACACAATCTAATAATGGGTCAGCTGTGAGGCTGCCAGAGAGCCTGGCCTGCTGTGGATCCCCTTCTGTGGCCCAGGGATACCAGCCTCCCACTGTGATTTTATTTACTCATCAAATGCTACTTGGCTTCCTTGTAATCGACTCACTAAGCAACGCTCAAAGCCCAGAGCAGCTGGGGTAGCTGCTGATGTATTGTTGTGACCCACTGGGCCCCAGGGCTTCCAGGCTGTCAGCAGGTCTGTGAAGCATCTCTTGCTGTCAGGGCTGGAACTCACACACCAGTCCCCAGCGGGACTCCTTGGCTGGGAGACCAGCATCCCTGGAGAAGCACATACCAGTGGAAGAGATTTATCTGATGTTGAGGCTACAGAGTGGAACAGGAGACCTGGAGCCCTCATCTCCATCCAGCCAAAGGATGCTTGGGAAGAGCTGTCTCAGAGCACTCAGCTCAGGCTGCAGTCGTAGGGACAGACAAGCTGATTTGAAACACTCCACCCTGGCCCCACTCTCTCTGTCCTCCAGCCACTTTACATGTACCTATGTGACAAAAATTAGCTGTGGTAGGCGGGCTCCTATTTAGCTTTCTCCTATTTTAGTGGGCTAGAGCAAATCACAAAGGGTTCTGGTGAGCACCAGGGGTGGTGGCCCAACCCAAGCTGGCAGGAATGCAGTGCAGGGGGAGGAGAAAGGCGTTCCTTCTTCCACAGCCTGAGCTGTTACATCACTCCCCATGTCTTGTGAAACCTCACCCCAATGCAGTCTCTCTTCCAGGCCTTCCTCAGGGGCGCCAGCAAGATGCAGGAGAGGCGGGTGCTGCCTGCTCCTCTCCTCTTCCCCACAAACACACACAGCTCCCAGTTGCCACAGGAAGGAGGAAGCACAGGGTGATGCTGGGTTTCCTGTACTCAAACAGGGCCAAACTGGAAGCCAGAAGGGTGGGAGGACACTCACCTTGGCTGGGGTTGTTGAAATGGTTGTAGTACTGAGACACGTAAGTCATGATGCTGAGGCAGTCGGGGACTTTCATGGAGACCATATCATTGGGATCTAGCAGGGCTGGGATGCCCAGCTCCCGCTCTGCCAACTCAAAGGCCTGCAGGAACAGCACAGAGACATTTAGGAAAGAAAACTGATGCATGGCATCCCTGATGGACAGAGGCTTCCAGACATGCTGCTTGACTAAAAAAAGCAGCAACAGAAGTGAGGTTCCCTTCAAGTTTTCACTGAAAAAAACCCCAGTGTTCTTTCAACTCATGGGGACACCAGCAGTGCCCTCACACAAGAGCCTGGCACAGCCTTGGCTGGCACCACGAAGGGGCGAGGGATGGCACATACTTCCAGTGACACTGAGCTCTACTCAGCAGTGTCCCCAGCCACCCCAAGTGCTCACCCCACAGAAACACTGACTGACCATCCTTTCATGCTCTGGGGTGGCACACCTTCCCCTCCCACAATCAACAGAGCCATCCTGGCTCAATATCCAGCACCCTGCCATGCACAAGCCAGTACTTTCAGTACTTTTCTGTGTCTCAGCAAGCAGAAATGAGGACACTGTGATAAGAAGCACCCACCTCCTCCAACTGCATACACAGCTCCCCAAAAAGAAGGAATGGAGGAGGGAAAAAGCTGTTTGAGAGTTTCCCACTTAGCAGCATATGTGGATTACTGTCTACACACTGGCCATCCCTCTGCTGAGCCAAGGGCAGTGAACCTACATTGATCTCCCAGGGAGGGAGGTGCAAAGCTATGGCAGGGACTGAAGAGAAGTAAGCCAGGAGGAGACGAGAGTGGTTTGGACACTGAATGGTGAGGTACCAGGTGCACAGATAAAGGTACTGGGTGTGGGTAAAGAGTGGAGGTGCCTAGTCTCTGGGGCATGAGGTGCTATGGAGGGTGTGAGATACAAAGAAAAGGAATGGAGAAACAAAAGAAAATGGATATTTGCAGTAACTAGGGGTGTAAAAGTGCCCCCCGTGGACATCCTGCTCTGCTCAGCCTGGCTTTAAGCCAGTTGTCTGGACTGAGTCTTGCTGAACACAAGGCTGCAAGCAGCAAGGAGTGAGGAGAGACCCCACCTGAGAGGGCCCTAATAGGACAAGATACCCATTGTGTAGGTCTTGAATGGAAAAAGCTGCTAATGACTGAAAGGGGCCAACTGGTCTAGCAAAGGACATGCCAGGACACAGTTGGAGAGCCCTGGTCCTGTAAATCCCAAATCACAGAATCACAGAATGGCTGGGGTTGAAAGAGACCTCGGAGATCATCTAGTCCAAACCCCTGCTAAAGCATGTTCACCTAAAAGCAGGTGACACAAAATCACATCCAGCTGGGGTTTGAGTATCTCTAGAGCAAGAAACTCCACTTCCTCTCTGGACAGCCTGGTCCAGTGCTCTGTCACCCTCACAGTAAAAAATGTTTTTCCTCATAATCAGCTGAGGAATTCTTGTATTTCAGTTTGTACCCATTGCCCCTTCTCCTGTTGCTGGGCACCACTGAAGAGTCTGGTCTCATCCTCAACGTCTGCCCTTAAGAGATTCGTATGTAGCTGTCACCCCAAGACAGTAGCTTAACTCATCTTGGGAAGCTGATGGGCCGTGCCTTTCCACAGACTATCAGATGGAGCCTGCAGCAATGAGGTTTTTCTCTCACTTAAAAAAACCCAAGGCTGTTGCTGCTCTGTCCTACCACTAGCCCCTCGGACTCACACCTCCCCATTCCCCACTGCCTGCTTCTGCTACTGGCTCCAGCTGTGCCAAACAGGAAAGGAATATTGCAGACCAGGGTCCAGCATGACTTTCCTCTCTGTCTATGCCTGAAGCAAAACTAGCTTCCTGCTTCCATTGCCTGCAAATCTGGAACAAATGAGGTCAAGAAGATGTTGCACCATTTAAATCTTCACCTGAGATGTTGTCTTGGCAACTATTAGGATAACCAGGCTGGAAGCTGATGTTTCAGATTCCCTTATTTCCAGAGGAGCTCCTGCCTGTTACTTACAAACACAGATTCTTCTTATACCCTCAGCACTGTCACATATTCCTCCCACACTACATGACCTCCATCAAGTCATTCTCACATCACTTCTTCCTTCTGTGCACTGCAGAACAGGGACTTACCAAGCGATTATTCTCATAGACGTCATCCTTGGAGAGAGAATCAAAGTCTCTGAAATGAGAAAGCATAAAATAGCCACATGAGGTGCAGAGAAAAAGTGTCCCTATGCCACCACATGCAGATTCCCAGGACAGTCGACCTTACAACAACTCAACACATAAGACCCTAGATAAACAAAACCTTGGCAAAGCAGATTTCAGGTTGTAACAGCACAAGGAAACCAAAGGGAAATTGCAATTAAAAAAAGAAAGCAAGTCCCAAATGGGTGGTGACCAGGAAATTAAAATGTCATTCTTGTCTCTCGTTACCCACTTCTGCCCTTGAGATTAAAGGCTGCAGAAATACCAGGGCCATGTTTCAATTAGCACCACACATGCTGCACCAAAGAGTGCACGACGTCACCCCAGATTTGCTTTTCCAAGGCCACTGGCACAACAGTGGAGGATGGGGATACAGATCCCTCACCTCAAGAGAAAGAAGTGACAGATACAGCTCAGGTGGCTCTATGAGGGTCCTTAGACAAACCTCCCTACACCATCTCAAGGAATTTGGGGTGACACAGAAGATCTTAAACTGCACTTCTGCCCTTGCTTTCCCCCAAACACTCACAGTGCACAACAAACCGACCTTGGCTGCAGCCTTTGGAGCTGAATGCAAGGTGCTCAGGGCACACAGAGGAACCCCAGCAGTCTCCAGCCCAGGGGATTCACTTGTTCCAACTAATTTCCCTTGTTCCCCTGGAGCCCTTTGGGGGGTTCAACCTGGCCACAGGGACTGATTAGCTGCCTTCACCAGGGAAGCAGAGGGCAGAAAGTTAAAGCAGTCTGCAGGCTTTTAACAGAGGGGGAGAAATGCAGGAAGGAGTTAGTTATGGCTTTTGCATGTGCACGTGGGTACAATGTGTGAAAACTGCACTGCTTACAGCTCCTTCCTGCCAAGGATCTCAGCTTTGTTACACAAAAACCCCCTCATGCAGCAGCCTGGTGTGCCTGCTACCTGGGTTCACAGGGGAGGTCGCAGTCCAGAGAGGTCTAGGGTCAAGCAAAGCCACCCCAATGGACCACAGAGAGGTGCCAAAGCTTGGGAGACCAACACAGAAGGACAATTCAGATTAGAGAGGGGAATGCATCCCCCACCCCAAAGATGGTGTGCAGGAACTGGGAGAGATGGCACCACGCACCTGCGGAGAGGGGCTACAGGAACCTCCTTCCTCCATCCCCCTTTGGATTTTATTGCCTTTTCCTGTAACACTGACACGACCCATCCTGGCACCACATGGCAGGGCAGCCAGCCCCTCCTCAAAGCCCCTCAAGCAGCTTTCCCAAAGCTGCAGAGGAAGTCTGTGATGAGCTCAGGAAGGTTTTCCTGGCTACCTACAGCACCATAAAATTACACTTCCTCCGTTCAAAAGCAAGAGGCTGCTGGTGCCGTTTCCTCACGACGAACGAAGCTGCAGCCGCTCGCTGCTGCGGGAGCAAACACAGCACACACGCAGAAAGGTGGGCAGGATTTGCAGCTCTGTTACCTTCCTGAAAGCTCATGTGAATACGTGTACAGAGCTCAGACTGCTCAAAATACCACATCTTTTCCTTCTCTACATGCTGGTGAGCAAAGGTTTCAGCTGCAGCCTTTGCTTTGATGTCAAAACCACTGCCATTTTTGTAATTATAACTAGTCTCCACTGGGAGATGTTTTTTCCCTAAGTTTTTGTTTTGTTTTTGCCTAGGGAAGTCCTTTAACCTTGCAGTATTTTTTTTTTCCCTTTTAAAGAAAATGCCAACTTGGAACACAGGAGAAGCAATGACAGCGAAGTTATATATCAACTGCCCTCTAAACATTCATGACCTTCATTCTGAATGCCTTCACTTTCAGGATATGGGAGTGGTGTAGCTGGAAGCTCGAAGACTCCTTGGTGGGCTGGGAGAGTATTTTCTGACAGACAAAACATCATGTCCATTCCACTCTGCCCCAGCAAACCAAAGCTGTTTCAGTAAACCAAGGCAACTCCATTAGGAAAAGCAGTTGCCAGCAGAGAGGACGTGAAGCTCAAGAGGTAATGAGGGGTTAGAAAGCAGCAAGGGAATAGCAGATTCTTTTCCACTAATGTAGGATTGCAGACTCTCAGCTTTACCCGAGATATTGAAGTCCATCAGTACAAGGCCCCAGGGATCAGTTTATTCAGTTCCTCTCCACTGCATTTTCCAGCTCCCTCTCTGACAAGTCAAGCAGGACCACACTGACCTGCATTGCTCCTGACACAAGCACTCCCATATGCCATTTCATCACGTGGCATCCTGTGGCTCCAGGCACGCTCCCAGTACCAATGTGCAAGGAGCGTGGCCACTCAGGCACGGGAAAAATCACTCCAGACACACCCCTTTCCCCTCTATACTGTCTCCTCTGCAGAGAGCCCAGAACTTGCCATCTCGCAATTCTGTGTGACATGTGGCTGCATGTCACATTATTTCCTCGCCCTGATCTCAGCAGTCTTTCATCCAGCCCTGCTCAGGCTCCTCTCCTGCCAACATACCCATCCAAGGGATTGGATGTAAGAACAGGCAAGACTCTGGCTATCCCAGCGGAACAACTGTCTTGACTCAGCAAACCCCAGCGTTGTACCATATCCTGGAGTAATATTTCTATGCAAATAACATCCCAGGCACTTACCTAATTAGATACATGCAGAGCCACTAAGCACTCCAGGGTTTAGGGCAGCTGCCAGGGAGCACAGCAGATCCAGGGAAGGGGAAAGGGGGAAGGGTGTGCTGTACAGCTAAAACCAGAGCAAATTCCTGGATTCCTCAAATATAAATCATGAGCACTTTAAGGCAGTGCCACATAATAAGCCATTCAGCTTTCCAGGTCTTGTCATGGAAATGCAAGCAGTACATGGGAAGGAACAAACAAGATTTGTGATCCTGCCTGTAACCAAACCCACGGCTCTAGGGACACAAAACAGCACTTCTAAAACAGCTCTCATCTCCAGTTTTCCTCAAGTCTCCATCTCTCCCAGAACTCAAAAGGCATGTGCCGTACTCCTTTATTCTTCTCACCCCTGAATGCCAAGATCCCTCCCTGAGCTCCAGGGAGGCTGTACAGCTTGTGATGCTGAAAGATGCTCTTTGCTTCACTAAGCTGCAGCAAATGCCTTGTAAACACTAATTTCACGCTTCAGATTTCTAGATCACTGAGCAAACAAACTCATTAATCCCCACAGTCCACTGTCAAGTTGGTCTGGATGTTGCCAGCTTAACTGAAAAGGGAAGAGATTAAATGTCTCATCTCCAGATCACACAGCCAGCAGCGCAGTCAGAGGCTAAATCCAAGTTTCCCGTTTCCCTGACTGGGACAGCGAGGCCAAGTGAAGTGTCTACAACAGTGGAGTCAGAGATTTTCATCTTCATGGTTCAACACACAGGTCCAACAGGTATGCACTTCATTCTTGGTGGTCACTTCAAGACACCTTTAGCTGGATTCAGTAGACACTGAGGAGTTCCAGTCTACTTCTTTCAAGAAGCCCAAACCTATAGTGTTTCCAAGAGCTCTGCAGGAGTTGCTCCAAAGCTCTCCAGGGCAGCCTCCCTCTGAAGCCATTTGCCTTATCCCAAGGTGATTGTGTTCAAATCACGCAGAAGACTGTCCTCAGTCTCACTTACCCATATGGTCTTTCACAACAGCCTCTTCCTCAGCGTGTCCCCTCCCAGCACAGAAGCACAATGGGGGTGCATCCAGGCAGGGTCAGAAAACCGGGACAGGCTGACAGCCACCACAGCGGCAATGCCCAGGGGATCAGGGTGGCAGAGCAGGGGTGTCACACAGGTAGAGAAGAGCTTCAGCTCAGCCCTCATACGGATGTGCCCATTCCTCCCCTCTGCAATCCCAGGGGAAGCCAGCAGGAAGCAGGGAAGCAGCCACGTGCAGAGGAACTTCAGGCAGCAGCACAGCTGTCCCGTCTGGGCCAGGAGAGCCCCGAACAAAGGAAGACCACACAAGGTCAGAAACGCACTCACAGATCCCTGCCAAGTCCCATTACTGGGCTGACTGAAAGCACTTTAGAAGAAAAGAAGGGCAACCACTTTTCCTCTGCTGTCAGGAGATTTACTGCCTCTGATCCAATCTTCCCACTTCCAAATCGGGACAGGCTGAAGAAGCTGGAATCAGATGAAATGATGCTACTCTCCTGACGGCCGTCTGAAAATCCTTCTACAACATGCCATGTCCTTGTAAGGCCCTGGGCTCTCTCTCTACAATGCAGCTCGTGCAGAGGACCTGTGAAGCACGTAGTTAGGACATCTGCCAGGAGCAGATTTAAGCCCACTGACAACTTAAGAGCAGCAGTCTCTGCTTAATGGGATGGTAAATATGGTTGATGGGAAACCATCAGGTGGTTTTAGTGGTGTTTATCATATGCTTTTGCTGAACCTCTGCTTTTCAGTTCCCAGTTACTGTGCCATTTACAAAAAAAATTAATAATTGCAAGTGTTCCTGTCCTTAATTTGCCTCTTCCCATCCAGCAGCCTTGAAACTGGGAGCATTTGCAGAGGCTCCTTTCTAGCTAGTCAGAGCGAGCCACACCATCCAAGAGCTGCAGGACACAAGACCACACAGCTCCTTCAAGACCCAGAGTGATGCAGACACCTCACTCTCAGTCACTCCAGAAGAACATGCTGAGGGTTTTAGGGCAACCACCTGAAACACTGCAGGCAGCAGCTTGGTTTCCAGCCTACCTGCTCTACTTCAGCTTGTATGGACACAGGCCTGTTTCGCCCTCACACGGACACCACCACTCCACAGTGGAGTCACAGTCAACCCTCTGCCTGACAGAGGTTGCTGTCACAGCAAAAGGCCTTCCTGGGGCCAGCTCAGAAAGGAGAATTTGGTCAATTTGGGCAACCTCAGAGGAAAAACCACCAGTCCCAGAGCAGAAGGTGGCAGGGGAGGCATCACCCTTGTCGGCTTTAGGGGCGGGCAAAGGAGCGCGTGCACGCCGGAGGCACAGCGAGGTGGGGCGATGCCTACCTGCACTGCAAGGGCTACCAAGGATTAGAGCAGATGGGCGCCGGATTCCCAGCACCATCGGGGTACACAGGGTTACAGCGGCAGGTCGGGGCAGATTCCTTCCAGCGGCTCAGCCAGTTTCTCCAGCCTGACACTGTGCCCCCAAGCAATCCCAAACTCAGTGTCTGCCTCGTGAAACTCACATTCCCCCTCAGAGACACCCAAGTTGGGGGAGGCTAGAGAGGCTTAACACCCCTACTGCCATTTGCTACCTCCTGCTTTCACTGTGGCATCCATAGAAAACAAGCTAGAAGCAAATGCAAGCAGCAATCTGGTCCAGGCCTCTACAGATTTCAGACTGGCTGCCTCTGGCAGCTGGGAATGTCCCTGTGCAGGGCAGGCCTCTGGTCCTCTCGAGTGTGAAAGCTCACCTCTTGCTGAGGCAAAACACCCCCGTACCCAGATACCAACACCATGTCTCCTCTCTGATAGGCACCGCTCCCATTTGTCCACCTCCATGCTCTCACCAGCCTTAAATCATACGACTTCTGCTAATCCTGACCTTGACAGGTCTGCAGGACCAGGTCAGAAGGTCGTTTGCTGAAACACAGAATGATAGAATGGTTTGGCTTGGACGGGACCTGGAAAGATCATCTGGTTCCAACCCTGCTGCTGTGGGCAGGGACACCTTCCACTAGGCCAGGTTGCTCAGAGCCCCATCCAACCTGGCTACGAGCACTGCCTGGGAATATAGAATCCTTCATTCCCAGTACCCAACTATTTCTCAACAGCATCTTCTTCACCACGTTCCCTACCAGCACATCAGCACAACGGAGGCACACATCCGCTCTCTGAGCCTCTCATGTCCACGCTCAGGGAGCTTCCCTGCCAGCCAGCCTGGAGCCTGGCGCTTCCCACGGCGCCTCCATCCCCCTCAACCCGCTGTGACCCCCCGGGCTCGCTGCTGAGCGGCACAGGCGGCCCAACCCCTGCAGAAAGAGGGGTCCCAGTGGTCCCGCGCCCCAAACCTCCGCGCCCCCCGCTCCTTCCGCCCGCGGGCGGCAGCCGGGGCCCCGCGGCGCCCCGTCCGAGCGGCGGGCAAGGCGCGGCCTGCACTCACAGGAGGTCGGGCCGGTGGCGGTGCAGGATGGCGCAGAAGGCCAGTCCGTCGCGGAAGGAGGTGCTGAGGTCGCGGATCTCCACGCCGCGGTAGCCCTCGCACTGCCGGCGGCACCAGGCTTGCAGGGCGCCCCGCGGACCCGACATCGGGGCGGCCGCTCCCACCGACGCCGCCGCCGCCAGCCCGGGGCCGGGCGGGGCCTCCCGGGGCGGGGCTCCCGGGGGCGGGGCCCGGGCACGCCGCGGAAGCTCCCGGGCCCCGGGCTCAGCGCTTCCCGGGGAGCAGGGCGGGATGCTGGGGCGAGCACCCTCTCCCCCAGCTCGGGGAAAGAGTTAGGCCTGAATTCAATTCAAATTCAGCTAGATTAAAAGCCACTAGGCAACCTCATTTCTGGATCCCTCTCAGGCTTAGACAGAGGCTGCTCCAGGCAGAAGCAGTTCTCAGCAGTCCTAGGGGCATAAGCCGTGGCAGCAGAGTACGTGTAGGATGTAGGTGGCTCCCAGGGTAGGCTCAGGGCCAGGGAGAGCTTTGAAGATCAAGACACTTGGAGTCACAGGCAGCGTTTCACAGGAAGCCCTGGAAGAAGCGGAGGAAGAGTATGATACAATCTCAGGAACCCACAACATCGCGGCGATGGATTGTCACGAGAGCTGGTGTGCATGCTCAGCATGATGGTTTGACAAGAGGGGGAAAGCACACTATTAAAGGCTTCTTTATTTGGCTTAGCATTCTTTTCACCTCCAACAGCTACCTCTGGGGAAGACCAAACCATCGCACTGATGCTGAGTTTATTGCTGCCAGTTCCAAATCTGTAAGAGTCCATTCTCTCCAGTTACTTTGTATGGGCTCTACACTCCTTTCCACGGGTAGCACCCTCTTTCTTCTACTCCATTGTTTCACTCTATCACTCTACGGTCCCAGAACTGTAACAAGTGAAAAGTAAATTCTCTTGACTGGTTTGTAGTCTCCCCACTGAGTGGCTGAGCTAAGCTGTGGTGTAAATCCCAAGCAAAACTACTCTGTAGCAAAAAAAGGAAGTGACACATTGTGTCGGCTTTGTAATAACTGAGCTGGCTACTCAGCATCCCCCAGATCTGGCTGACAGCGTTTTCCTGATGTATCCTAAGGGACAGCAGGATGAGGGATGTTTTCTTGACTTTTCCAGGTTCCATAATTACAGTCAGCCCCTTCACAACTGTAGGTCAGAGACAGAGTACACGACCTTGTACTGTGGTTCCCTCTGACAAAACCATTTTGTCCAGAACCACTTCCACTCACCAAAACCTGCTGCGGCAGGGGAGGCTCAAGCTCTAGCCACCCCCACCTCCCTCTGGAGCGCCTTCCCAGCACCAGCGGGGCTCTGTTGATGCTGCTGAACACCCTGCATTCCTCCCGCTTCAAGCAGTGCCAGGCACCGCAGCTCGCTGAGCCCATCTTCCCACCCAGTGAGAGCTGCGAGCTCCTCCTGGCTTCGTTCCACCAAGTGCCAGTCCTGCTCAGTTAACCTTCAGCAGTCCCTCAGAGAAGGCACGGAGCCAGGGAGATCAGTGGATGGTCTCTGTGCATCCTTTGGAAGCTGCTCTGGCAGATGGAAACAAAGCAGAAGCATATCCACACACCTGAGAACAGCCTGTAACCGCTGGAGTGTTTCAGATGATACAGATAAGCATTAAAAGTCTGTAATTCCAACATGCCAACTAGATATTAACACCCCAGTAACACACTGGATTCCTTTGCTATGCAATGAACTAAAATTGATCATGGAGATACTTGCCAGGGTTCTCACATTGTGTATCACATCCATCCACCTGAGCACATGTCCTGGGAAAGATTTAGGCTTTGGATAATAAGAAAGTAGGGCAGTTGCTGTTGACAGCTATGCTTACTGTGCTCCTGTTGGCAAATAAACAGGAGGAAAAGTGCCAGCCCTAAAATCAAAAAGGAGCAGATTCTGCTTGATATGAACACAGCTCCCCACAGGCTGCTGCAATGCAGTGGCATCTCAGTCCTCTAATTTCTTAATGATATGGCTGCCTCAAACCCTCCAGAACTTGCAGCAGTGAGCTCCTAGCATCCATAACACTAACTTCTAGCAGCAGCTAGAAGGCCAACAGGAATTGCCCAATTTATCTCACTGTGTTGCCTGTACCCTGCCTGCCTGAGTTACTTAACTTTGATGGGAAACAGAGCTTACTTTTGAGCAGTATCTAGGACACTGGAAACCTGACCCTCATTCAAACACAGAATATAATCCAACAAAGGCTAATTATTCCCTGTGGCTAAACAGAATCACACACAGAGCCAGACTGGACTGCTAGGACCCCTCTCTCAGTGGAAAGGAATGAGAGGGAGAGGTACAAAGAGGCAGATGGTGTATCTGAAACACGCTTTGTGTAGCTATTACACATGCAGGTTTTCCTCTTGCACCTGTTTCCACCACTCAAACACCAAACTATTTAAAGATGGCAAAAGGGAGAGAGGGTGTGGAGGGATGCGATCCATTCTTTGAATTCTCTTCCCCAATACTTCCAGGTCCTTGATTCCCCTTTAAGTGACTCATTTTAAACTTTTTTTCCCCCTCTTTCAAGGCACTGCAAGTTTGCGGCTAGAGAGCAGGGAAAATTTGCATTTAAAGGGTTTTAGTAAATTAAAGGCCCACAGGGAGTTTTCCAGAGAAACTGAACTCAATTAAGGTCCAGGTCTCGGGCATCACTTCTGCTGAAATAAAATACAACCTCCAGCAAGGACATCTCATCAGATGACCAGTTAATATTGGTTCAATGTTTACAGAAATTCTCCCCTCTCCTTTAAAAACATGACAATCCACTTCGGAGCATTTCTACTTCATAGCAACTAAAATTAAAAAGAGGGGAGGAAAGGCAAAAATGCAGCCTTCTAAGAAAGCAACTACAACTCAGGTCTATTCAATGCGTGGGGTAAAAGCTAAAAGGAGTAGTATTAGCTTGTATCTCTTTCCATATCCTGTGAAGACACTGTGGAACAGCTCATTTTCTTCCCGTCAATCAGTTCTGCAGCCTTCCCCGTTTGCTGTGCATGGTGAATGAACAGAGCACCTAAAGAGATCTGCTCCCTATTATTACCTGCAACAACATGGACCAACAAGAACACAAACCAACAGCAGCTGCCCATATCTCCAGTGCACTTATATTCTTCCACAGAGGAAAAACAAATGAGTACAAATGCTCATGAGGAAAATTCTGCTAATTTATTAGATGTCGTGTCCTTTGTAGGACTGTTTGAGCCAAACAAGTCTGCATATTTAAATACAAAAAACCTTCAGAGTCCCAGGAGATTCCAGAAATGCCAGAACCCTGAGCTCCCCTCCCTCAACACAGAGAATAACCTCTCCCACCCACTTCTCTGCCCAGGCCTGCACTGCAACCACATCAGGGTCTCTGGCCCATCTTCTTCAGGGTTCGGTTCAGCTGGAATTAGAGAAAGCAAAGGTCAGAAAAATACACAGTGATTGATACACACTACTGTTCCCCTCAGCAGACTTTATCCAATGCCTCTTAATTCCCTCCTTTCCAGCTCACTGACAAAGAGAGCTCTCGAGCAAGTACAGTGTGTCAAGTAGAAAGGGAAAAAGTGGAACTCTCTCCTCTCCAAGATAGCAGAGGAAGATGTAGGGAGAAGAGAGGATGCAAACTTGTAGCAGTGATTATCACAACCCTGCATTAAGTCCCTAAATCTCAGAATTTTGTCCTCTGAGTTTCCAGTGCGGAACAACCTCTGTTGGGCAAGAGTGGAGTAGTGACAGAATGTCACCTCCTGGCCAAGCACAACGCTGAAGCCATCTCTGCTCCAGAAATTTTTAAGGCCATTTTCTAGAGCCATAGTTATGAAGTTAGAGATATAATTTTGGTTGTGTTACTGACCAGCATCCCTGGACAGTAAAATTCTTCTCCTTTTCCACTGTGGCTCAAATGAGCACTTCTCACAAAAAACATACCATTCTTCAAAGGCCAGCAGCTGCTGCTTAGAACACCTGCCTTTGCCCCGTGCCTTGCAGAGCCAGGGCTCAGTCCAGCATGGAATTACACAGCTGTCTCACACAAGTGTGGACCCTCGAGGGCCTGCACAGCACAGTGCTTGCCCCATGTCTCCTGCAGAGCTACACAGCTCTCCTGCCCAGGCCTCACCTCCTCAAACTTGTGGATCTGGCGGATGAAGAAGTCTCCATAGCGTCGAGCAACCTTTGTGTCTGCAATATGGATCATGTCCTGGGAAGAGAACAGGATGAGATTAGGAAAGGGACTGTGCTACTAGCAGGGAGACAGCAAGAACTGCCAAACATGAGGATCAAGCTACGGGGCTTCGCCCCAGCCATGGCTCAGCATCACACATGTCTGACCTGTGCTAGTCCCACAGCATCATTCAGTTCTCTTTGGGCTGCCTTCCCTCATACATTTGCCTGGGATGGGTCCCCAGTTCACATTGTACTCACTTCCCACATTCTCATACACTCTGTCTGGTTTTGTCTTCCTTGCAGCAGTTTGACAGTTCCAACCCCAGCTCATGCTTCCCTCTTTTCAGTCATGCTATATGCCATGACAGCTGGGTTGAAACATGGCATGAGACCTTGCAAGAAGGGGCCTGCTGTAAGGACCAAGAACACAGGGCAACCTGGTCTCCTTCCCAGCAAGGAATCTAATGGTTACTGCTACCTTCTTTGAAAATAAAGTCCTACAAGACTCTTTGCTATGCTTCCTGCTGCTGGAGCTCCAAGGGCAGATGGTGACAGCCCCGCACCTTGGGTTTATAGATTCCTCCTCGAGCAGCCACAGCTAAATGCTGCTCCAGTGCAAAGCAGACCTGTAACGTGATCAAGCAACATCTCTGCTTTGTCCAACAAAGGAGAGATGTGGGGGACACCTACAAGGACAATCCCGCTTGACACACTAACAACAGCACTATCTGTCACTCAATTATCACCTCCCAGAACACTGACAAGCAGTTCCCTCTGTCCTGGGGAAGTGTTCGTTTACTAGGTACACTGACTGCCTGTGATATTCCATCACTCTTCATCCACTGACACTCTTTTTATGCAGGGCTATAACTTCATTGTGGGCAGCCAAGCCCTACAAATGGCAAAGGAAGAAGGAATGTTTCCCACAGAACAGAGCAAAACTAGGTGCTGCCAATTCCAGAATTTCTTCGGTGAAAGAATTTCCCAGCCAGCAAGCGGCAGATACCAACCTTGTCAATATAGAAGTCAACCTCAGAGGCAGACTGGAACTCTCCATCCAGGGCAGATATGCCACTGGTCCATACCAGGTTCTTCATCTTGTGCTTGAAGACCAGCAGCTGGATACGGAACTCCTGCTCTGTGAGGTCTAAGAAGCCAGCCAGCTTTGCCACGGGCATGGTGGTGTAGAGCTTGAGGAAGCTACGGATGGTGGAAAGCTGGGCCTGCTGCTGAACCTCATCAGCGAAGACCTTGAGCTGCTGCAGGAAGGGCTCCTTGTGGTAGTTGGGGTGCACATTGTCATAATTGGGCACCACAGGGGAGAGGAACTTGGGGCAGGCATAACTGAAGAGCTCCTCGTAGACCTGCGCGTCGCCCTTCTGCATGCGCAGCATCTTGTCCCCGTACTTCTCGCGCAGCTGCAGGTGGATGCTCTCGTCTATGCGCATGGGGTACATGGTGAGGGCGATGGCCAGCAGCGCGTGCATCTGCTCGTTCTGCTTGTTGATCTGACACAGAGAGGAGAGCCTGTCAGCGCCACAGCCTGCTCAGGCTTTAGGGTGCCCAAGGGAGCTGTGCTTTGCAGAGGAAGATCCTTTACACAGAGCACTGATGGTCCTAATGCTCAAGGGGAACAGCACAAAAAAGCAGTGCCTCTGGGCAAACCAAATGGATGAATGACAGATCAAGGCTCTTAAAAATAAAAGAGAGGGCTGGACAAGAGGAAGGTGCAGAGTGAATGCATCCAGAGCCATGCAGAACCTGGATGGCCAGAAGCACATTTTACTATTTTGGTACAAGAACATGCAGAGAAGGGAACGCAGATGGTTTAACAACCATCTCCTGGCAAGGGACAGTTATCAGGGATGTCAGTGAAGAAAAGACTGAGAATGAAGATTTATCTGAGTGTGGGATGAAATGGACAGTTGTGTGGCTGAAACAGACACACCAACTTTTTGGAGTGTCATGGAATTAAGACTGGCAGGATTTGGCTAAACAAAGAGTTAGAAATTAACCATAAGGATAAAAAGCAGACAGCAGGTAAAACAGGCACCAAAATCAGGAGGTAAGACAGCTTAGGTAGAAAGAGAAAGGAGCTTTGTTACAGCCATGTCTGTGAATGATTATCAGATAAAGGAAATACAGCAACGTCAGCAACCTGAAGTGCAGGACTGGACTAGAAACACAACTGAGTCTGAAGGAGCATCAACAAGAGTTATCATTAGCAGCTGATACTCATTAACAAACCCGCCTAGAGGGAGAGTGCAGATGGAGTGGGACAACCATATGGGGAACACCCAAAGTAACTAGTCACATAGCTAAGAGAAAATATTGTCACATGTGGCAAAGGAGTTCAGAGGATCCCCAGTCACCACCAGCAGCAAAGTCCAGGAAAATAAAGCCAGACTATTCGACATAAGCTATGGGGTGATAGAGGAGGGACAGGAAAGAAGACAGCAGCTTTTTCTTTTGAGAAGTCTAGTCTATTCTTTCTCTTACCATCTCATACTTGTAGGTCGTCCTCTGAAACATGCTCTTGGTCCTCTGGATGTAGAGAAGGATGTTGGCAAAGACACGGATGGCATCCTGGTAACGCCGCATCATAAGATACGCGAAGCCCACGTAGTAATAGGTGGTCACCTGGCACTCAGGCACCCGGGAGTACATGCTCTGAGAAGGAAGGAGTAACATGCTATGTTAGAGGGGAGACAACAATCCAAACTGCTTGTTAGCCACAATCCAGCCACCTCTGCTTTCACGCCCATCCCAAATACAGAAAGGAGAGGGTTAATTCAGGATACCTCACCTTCCACCCATCCCTGCAGCAGCTTCCTCACTGTTTTATTAGATCATCCCATTTCCTATGTTTTCCAGTTTCAGCTTCCTGCAAGCAGAGGACTCTTGCACTGTGCCTAACATTGCTCTGCTCAGTTCCCTTTCCCCGTATTTCATTCCACATCCTGTGCCAGACAGCACATATGTAGATCTGTGCCAAGCCCTGGCCCAAGCCCATTGCAGCTGGGCTTTTACTAGCCACAAGCAGCACCCAATTCTAAGGCAAAACCACTCAAGGTGTGAGCAGGCACGGTGAGAACAGAAGTCAAAAGTACAAGAAAGAGCCACTGACGAAGGTAAGAATGGCATGTTCAGGTAGTTACCACTGCACTATGACTAGCAGTTCCAGCAGTATTCTCCGCAACAACACTGCCTTGCACAACACAGCAAACCTCCTAAAAAACTGGGCAATTGTGCTGCAACAGCATCAGGCATTATCATATGGCTTGATTTAATGCCAAAGCTCCAGCTGTGCTCAGCTACAAACTCCTGACAACTACAACAGATACAAACAGTTCCTCAGCTGGAAGATTCAGTATAGCAATTTTTCACCAGCATGTTTGAACAGAGAGATTGGGAGACTGCAAAAGAAGGGTTAAAACATGTTGTATTACCTTCTTGTTGAGCTCAATGTTCTCCAGCACCTTGATGGCTTGGTAGTAATCTCCCAGCAGAGAGTGCAGACGCAGCAGCCCAACCAGGCTGAAATAGCCCAGCATCTTGTAGAGGGAGTGGCGCCCATATTCACCAGCCACACTTTCAGGGTCACCTAGGGAAAAAAGGAACCACAGTGCTATCTCCAAGGAAGCAAGCTTCCCTTTCAATACTCTTCTGTTTAAAAGCAAAGGGAGCAAGGCCTGAAATGTAATCACTGGTATTTCTCAAGGCCAACAGAACCTGTTCCCAGCCAATCCATACACTGATTATGGGTTTGATCCAGCTCCCAAACGAAGTTAACCAACTTGGATCAAATCAAAGCAAGGCAGCAGAGACACCAGTGCCGCTTGGCACCACCCAAAGCTCACCTCCACTTGTATAGACCTCCAGCTGTCGGTTGATGTTGGATTTGTCCACCAGAGAGTGCAGCACATTAAGGACACTGTGGACGTTCCAGATCTTGGGGTTGGAACGAAGGAAATCAATTTCCTCCTCAGACTTTTTGGCTGTTTTACAGCGGTACTGGCTGAAAGACTGGAACTACAGGAAAAAGCAGAGATTCACTGATGAGCAGCTGGTTTGGAGATGCTCAGCTAAGTGCACTAAGCTTACAACTTGCTCACGCAAATGCATTACAATAAACTACAAGCTTCATGGAAAAAAAAGTTTCATGTGAGATCACACGGAAATCAAAATGGCACATTATACCATCTTTAAAGCACCTAAAAAAATTATACAGTACAGAGAGAAAAGGCCAGGAGACAGATCAAAGCAAAAAGGATCTCTCAAACAATTAGGACAGGCAACTAAACACAAATTTGCTGTCTGAACAAGTAGAAACAAGAATGACCAAATTATGTGTTTGCATACACACATCTTTTTCCTCTATATGCACACATCTTTTTTGTTCTCAAGCTTGACAAGACAACGTTTGAGGAATTCCAGGCAGCTCTATAATAAAAAGTTACGGAGAAAGGAATATAGTCTCTAAGGAGAAAAACCAATAGCATTTGAGAT
Source organism: Corvus kubaryi (assembly GCF_017639235.1). NCBI lineage: Eukaryota > Metazoa > Chordata > Aves > Passeriformes > Corvidae > Corvus > Corvus kubaryi. Next base: position 15,614,658 of record NW_024582061.1, on the reverse strand, counting down.
CTGTACTGTTGCACTCAGAACAATAAGTGGAAAAATATTTCTTAATGTCAAGATCTCAGATCACAGCTTATTTCAAATCAGGTCATCAGTCTCTCGGTGCAAGCATAAAGGCCCTACTGACTAAGAAAGACAGAACTTTTGTTCTGAAAACAGAAACAGGCATAAAAGTTCATGACTCCCCAAAGAGCACCCTGAAACTTAAAAACCTGTACATTTACAACTGCTTCATCCGCCTGGTAACACAAGAGTGACAGTGATCACCTAAGATTTTCAACCTGCAGTGGTTGGTACCCTTGCTATGGAAATCACAGCAAGGGAAGAGGTGGAAAATTTATACAACTAATAAAGGCAAGGCCACCCTAAAATGGCCCAGTTTTATAATCACAAACCTGGTATATGAACTCATCAATGATATCCCAGAGCCACTGGTTGGGCAGTTCCAGAGGCGCAGGGCCATCAGCATCTGCAGGAGAATAGATGAGGGGGTTAACACCTTGAGCAAGAACATTGTCAGAACTGGAGGAATAGACAAATTAAAGAACACATGAATTTCCCTGAAATGGGAGCTGCAGCAGCAGATGAATGAAGCTTTCAGTAGAGCTATGTAGCTTTGACTACCTCAACTGTTTTCACTTTCCAAGACTATGAACATGCACAGGGTTAATCTCTAGAGTGGAACTGCTCAGCAGCATCAGCTCTCAGAAGCTGCACCCAGACTGTAGGAGTTTATCCTAACTGATCCATTCTCCACAGGGCTTGGCAGGGAGTCACAAACACTAACATTTATTCCAAGGGGAGTTAACAACAGTAAACAGTTGGGAAACACTGCAAGTTTTCTTTAGCTTACTGCTTCATTTTACTTTTAAATAAAGAGAAGTGAAGCAGTTCTCAGCAAGACAGAAAGCTAAGTAAGTTTTATTCCTTACAGTATTTCCAGAAAGCACTGGAAACTATATCTGCTTTTTGTGATTTTAAATTTATGGATGTAAATTGCTCTTCATTCAACAAACTCAAACATGCAGAGAGCTTATAGACTACTTTTCCCTCTATTATTTATAAACAAACATGCTGCAGTTCTTCTGACTCTTTCTGCAGCTCTGCCCTCCCCATCCAATCTCTCTTTCTGAAATTCACAAACCAGGAATGAATTGCAGCAACTCACTGAGGATGTAGTTGAAGAGATTGCAGTAGTTGTAATAGGACTCAAATCTCTGCTCCAGTGTGGGACCCCCCTGAAAAGAGAAGTCAGCACAGTCTGCTTCAAGCAGGGCAGGAGGGAGTTCATGGGCAACAGCATAAGGACAGTCACAGTAGTAAAGGGTTTAGTTCAGGAGTGTTAGAACCAGTATTCAACCAGGACACCTACCAGCATCACCCAGAAAACCTGAAATTGCAGCACTGCTGTCCCATAAGACAGGGATGACTTTTCCTGTACAGGCAGCTTCTCCCAGGATGACTGAGCAGTCAAACCTCCTGTGAATTTTCTGCATTAACCTTCCCTGTTCCCCTCTGCTCTTCAGATTCAAGAACTTTCTATTACCTTCACCAGCTTCCCTTCCTTTTCTGCTCATGAGAAGCCTTAATAGATCAACAATTCTGTTTCTGGACAGCATTTCTAAACCCTTTGACCTACTGGTTGTTGTTTCAGCTGGAGACACTGAGTCTGAGAACCACTAATAGCACAGCTCGAGAAACCAGTTTCTCCTGTTAAAGCCTGGCTTGTGTTAACACAGCAGCCTTTTAAAAGTGCCCATTTCTCCACCCTCTGGTCCACAGTAAAACTGCAGTTATTACTTGTTTAGCTCATAATCACACATCTCTTCAGACTTTTTCCTTTAATAACCAAGGACTAAGATTTTCTCACTGATTTCAAAGCAGCTTAAAAAAAAAAAAAAAAGCAAGGTTTGTTTTGTTTCACAGAGCATTATTCCTTTCACTTCCTTCTCCTGCATCCTTTATGGTATCCATGCTTCCCTTTCCACATGGCACTCTGATCCCATGAGAAGTTTTTAATCACAAATAATGCACCTTCCTTTTATGACACCCCTTCTCACCCACCTCCTAATTTAAAGAGCCATAAAGAAACACACAAAAGCAATAAAAAGGAAAACTCAGTTCCCTTCCAACACCCCCTTCTTCCCTAACTCACTAACCATTACATTTGATGTTAGCAACAAACAGCCTCCTGAAAACCCAGATCCAGTCTCCTGATTCATTTGAGTTACCAGGGAAACCTGCACACTCATCACCACCAAGCTTGAAGAGACAGCTAATGAGCCTCAGACAGACAATCAAGTCTTTCTTGCTTTTCAGCAATCAGTGAATCCTTACTAAACTAACAAAAGGCAAGAACTTTCAGCTTCCCTAAAACCAACATGACTCACAGGTCATGAACCCATCCAATCCTGTCTTGTAAAGGTTAGGAGACCACTGATACAGTAGTGGCAGCAAGATTTGTCAAGTTTGCTGGCACAGTGAAGCCAGCACACAACCCACAAGAAGACACGGGGCCAACACTCACGCTGACTTTGGCGTAGATGTGCCTGTAGTACAGCTCCTTGTATAGGATCAGGAAAACAGCATCTGGAAAAGATGACAGAAGGGGACATCAGCAAGCCACAAGGCCTATCAGCCTCCTGCCACAACAATAAAGGGAGGCACAAAAATCCACTTTGCTCAAGTTTGACTTCTTGCCAGGCATCTGCTGAAGGAGTTGCCAGAGTGAACAGAGGCGACTGACTCAAGCAGCAGCAACGCTGTGCACCTGCTAACTCGGGATCAGAAGGGATTCAGTTCCTTCTCTCTCTGACAACCAAAGAGAAGGTAGGACACTCACCATTTCCAACCTGAGGAGCAATGGCCTCAGCCTCTGGCCATGGGGTGTTCTTAAAAAACCTTTCTGTCAGTTTTGTCCAGCTGAAAGACAGACACACACATGGTATGAGAACCCACTTCTCACTCAGTATGACAGTGCTGGAGTCAGAGATGACAACACAGAGACCTTGGACTTGGTGAAAGCTGAGCAGCACCACCAACCCCTATTAGTAAATCTGATGCTGAAGCACAGAATGAGAGTTGCAAACTAAGCAGTTAAACTTCAATTTATCCCCCAGGCATGAAACGTGCGTGATGTGTATGTCACTTCCACGTTCCCTTTATGGCAAGCTGACACGGCTACAAGCAGGAGTGGAAGTAGCTATCGGGAAGAGACACAAAAGTTACACCTCACAGCTTTCTGCAAACTGCCTGACTAGCCCGACTGAGATCCCTTTTTGCAGCCTCTGTTCCTGTTAGGCCAGGGCTGACACTTTCCTTCAGAGAGGTCACAACTCATCTATAGTTACGTTAGTCTGATGGGCTGGAAATATCTAGAGGGTTTTTTTCCCCAGAACCAAACCTGTTTTAGAGAAAACCCAAGTTTGGAACAGCACAGGTAGCAGTAAGCCTTTAAGGGCATCACAGTTTAAACAATGATTTCCATCAGCTGGAAGGACAGTATTGTACCTGTTCTCATAAATGTCCTGGATCTCGTACACCTTCTGGTCAATAACATCACTAGAAACCCGGCTGGCCTGGAGCTCGTACACCTTCTGGTCAATGAGATCTGACACCGTCTTGTGAAAATACTGAATGAAGTTTTTGATCACTTCGGGGATCACCTGGTAGGTCTGCTGTTCGTACTGGCGCTCGTAGGCCAGGTCTTGCTTCGGGTCTCCTGCGGAGAAAGAGACCCAGTGAGGCAGCGGCCGCACGGCCCGGCCCGGGCCGGGCCCACAGACCCAGCCAGGCGCACGCAGGCCCGGGGCGCCTGTGGGGCCCTCACACTCACCCGTGTGCATATCATAGTCGTTGGAGTACGCGTAGGGGTCGTAGGCAGCCTGGAGGGAGAAGGCGGCAGTGAGTCCCCGCGAACAGCCCGGACACGACCCCCGCCCCCGGGATCCCCGCCCGCACCTCGTTGTCGTAGTCCTCCCCCGGGTAGGCCATGGCGGCGGCGCGGCACGAAAAGGCCTCCGGGCGGAAACGCGGGCCCGGCGCGGCGCGGGCACGGGGGTGGGGCGGGCACCTGGGCGGTTGAGCCCTTCTATTGGCTAAAACAACTGCCTGTCTTCACCCTGCGGAGCCCTCCTGGGCGGGCCATGGCCCTGTTCTCTGTCTGATTGGAGAAAACGACTGCCCGTCAGGCTCCCCTGGTCACAGCCTCCGCTGCCCGCCCCGCCTCTCTCCCACCCGCTCCCTCCCCATTGGCTGCACGCACGGCTGGTGTCGCTTCCCATTGGTCGAGAGGAGCGGGCCGCCCTGTTGCTGTAGCGGCGCCCCGGCCCTCTCCCGGCCCGGGCCGTGACGGGATGGAGGCTGGCGGCGGGGCTGAGGGGGATCCCGGCGCGGGGCCGGCACCGGCACCGGCACCGGAGCCAGAGCCAGAGCCAGAATCGGAGCCGGAGCCAGAGCCGCGCATCGCGCTGCCGCCACTGGGGCCGGCCGGACCCCTCGGCTACCTGCACGTCCTGTGGCAGCGGGAGGAGCCCGCGGGCAAGATCCCGGCCCGCCGCCTGCGCAGGGCCGCCCGCCTCCACCGCCGGCTGGGGCCTACGGGCAAGGAGGCCCACGGTGAGCGGCGAGGAGCCACTGTCCCACTCGGAACAGCCCCTCCTTCGGCCGGCTCCTCACGGGGCTTTGGGAGGGAGGTCGGATCTGTTCGGTGGGCGGCTTGGGAAGGCATCCCCGGTCCTGCCAGGGGAGGGTGCCCGTGAGGAGCGGGCGGGCCCGCGGACGGCTTCGGGAGGTGACGAGAACGATTCTTACCTGGTGCCTTGATCTGTTTCCTCTTCTTTGGACTGAGCCAGCAGCAGCGTACTTTGGCCCCGCACCTGTTGTCGAGCGCCAGGATGGGATGTTTCAGTAGGGAAACGTGCCTTTTTCCTCTGTGCCTTCTAATAATTGCTTTTTTTCCTCCGTAGCTCTGAAAAGACTGCGTGAAGCTGCCAACAGCAATGATTTGGACACAGGTAAGGCTTCTGTCAGTCCCACTTGGGGCCTTTTTTTGGAAGGGCAGCATATCAAGGACTCTTACTTCAGGGGAGGAGGAAGTGGCTGCATGTAAGTTTGTGGACAGGGTGCTTTAGATGCTTCAGATCTAGAAAATGCTTTTTTGAAGCCTGGGTCTGTTCTCTCAGCAGAGTGGAACTGGTTATAGTGTTCACTTTTTCACTGCACGTGGTTCATAGTGTTAGTTTTCCATCTTCCTGGAGCTAAATTAGCACTGCACCATCTCAGCTGTTTTGGTATGTACTTTTGTCCAGTTGTTAGCAGCAAGAGAATAATGTTTTGATTTAGGTGGAAAAGTTATGATTATCTAAGCCATATCCTGTATGATGAGGCAGCGTGACCCAGTAGATCAGAACCAGGGCCAGAGCTAGACTCTTACCTTCTTCTGGTTTCTGCAAAATGTCCTTGTGGTCCATAAATTCTACATTCCAGATGTCCAACCTCAACAATACATCTTTGTCTCTCAGGCTTTGTTAATTGAAGCATATGAGAGTTAGTTTATCAAAACTTAAAGTTTCAGTAGTTTTCGCAATCTGTGTTCCCACAAAAGTAACTTCATGACAACTTTGCTAGATGCTGGCTAAGAGTAATATATATATATTGATTATGACTAAGCAATTAATTTAAAAGGTAATTAAAACGATTAACTAGAATTACTAAAAAGTTTTGTCATTTCCAACAATTCCCCCCTTTGGAAGTGATCCTAATTTTCCTTTAAGATTACTTCCACTTAAATCATTGGGTATCTAGCAAAACTTAAGGCATTCAAATGCACAAATTTCACTTGTGTCTTGTTGTAAGATAGCATAGATACCATGGATTCATTCCCAACAAAGTTCCAAATCAGGGTGTTATTTCTTTTAACAATATCTTGGTAACTTCTCTTGCTGTGTTGGTGCAACAGGGAAAAACTTCAGGCTATCCAGAGAATGCATCAGCTAAAACCAATAGGTGTCAATATCCCTCTTGTCAAGGTAACTCAGAAAAGTCTATTTGCCTATAAACTCCAGGAGAGTTCCCTCTTTTTCTAGTCCCTAAAGGAGGTCTTTTGTAGGGCTGTGGATTGCTTTGCAAACGTATTTTACACATACTGACTACACTTTTGATTCCTGGTATTTTTACACTAATTACTTGATGCTTCAGGTGAGCTGTAATAGTTTATGCTCCCCAGTGTGATCCTCTGTGTTTGTCTTTGGCTGCTTGTCTCATCACTGCTTGAGGTACTATGTATGGTATGTCATTACATTTCTCTTGCTTTTGGCAATATAACAGCAACTGTAAAATACCATTTTGCTGTAGAATACCATGAACTGGCCATTTTTCTTGATTGTCTAACAGATAATCTGGCCACCAGAGAACACAATATTCTGTTAACTGTTTCCGAGTTAGAGAATCGCTTTTAAGCTTTTTCCAGTGCTACAAAATACAGCCTAAAGGGGAACATTTGGGTATTGCCCCTCTTCCCGAGTTCGAGCAGAAAAACCCGTAGTAAGTAAAAATTCCAGCAATCACTAAAACCGACACGAGAGAGCGCTCTATGCACACAAATACAATTCCGGTCACTGAAACAGTAGCAGCCGCTGTGCTAACGCGGAGGAGAGAGCTCTGAGCAAACAATCTTTGCTTTAACAATTTACATTGCTGAAAACCAAACATTTAGTACACACCAAATACCGTAAAAATCACAGTAAACGTACAATGGCTTCAACACTCTTAGAGCAAATGGATTTTCATACAAACTCAATTTATACTTCTAGCACGCTCACATTACCACACACTCTCCTTTTCCAGCACTAACACATACCATAGACTTTATCAAGCACAGAAATATCTGGGCAAAACCTTTCCATAGCGTGGCTCTTTGTGCAAGCAGCACTGAGTCTGACTAATCAGTGTGCAAAGCAGAGAGTGAGGACTCCAACCACACCTTTTGATAGACCCTTATATAGTTTTACAACTACAGCTTTCCAACTAGGCAGTGGCACACAAACACAATTCCATTAATATTCACTTATAGAGTTTTACAGTTACTTTTAATAGAAAATAGCCAATTATATCATCACTTTCTTAACCCAATTATGTTAGAGAGTGCAAGCTTATGATTAGGTATACCTTTTTAAACCTTCAGTAATGTCTTAATAAAGTCTCAGGGTTTTTTGCCTTGAACTCACCTGGATCAGGAGATCGAAAAATTTCCCTGAAAAAAAGCCTTTCAGTGTCCACCCAAGTCCTTGATCTGTAAATCTGTGGAGTGCCAAACGTGTTGTCTCACCTGGGTCACCAGTAAATTGTTACCAAATCCTCTGAAATTATTAGGGTAAATAAAACTCTCTAACACTGTCTTTTTAGTGTTAGTGAGTAAGGTGTTACTTTGCTGTTGGCCAGGAGAGGTTTGTGTGGGTACCAAAATTCCAGCTTCCACACAGACATAGATATAAAACTTTTCACTTGTTCACACATTTTTAGCAAACAAAGAAATTAACGTTCATGGTTCTAAATCACATAGTTCACTTTCATTAATTAGTATTCTGTCCTCTATTGGTTATTGATTTCTCGCTTCTCACGCTAGTTAGTCCATATTTTTTAGTCTTTTTAGTATCTTTTTCCTCTGGTAGGGACTTTCCAACACATACACTGAGTCTTTGTTAGTCCCTTCTTTGTCTTCTGGTTTCTGCAATGTCTTTGTGATCCATAAATTCTACATTCCGGATGTCCAACCTCAACAGTACATCTTTCTCTGGTTTTGCTCATTGAAGCATATCAGAGTTAGTTTATCAGAAGTTAAAGTTTCAGTAGTTTTTGCAATCTGTGTTCCTACAAAAGTACCTTATGACAACTTTGCTAAATGCTGGATAAGAATAATTTATATTCACACACTATTTATAATTAATATATATAGATTATGATTGACAAAAACAATTTCAAAGTTAATTAAAACCACTAGCTAAAATTACTAAAAAGTTATATCACTTCCAACAGGAAGATGAACAAATGCAGCTTAATGGAAGTCTTGGTTTCAGTGCAGCTTGGATTTGATAGACGGGTTCCCGTGTTTACCTCTTGTGTTTTGTTTACTCTGAAACCTGAGGAAGTGTGCTATGATTAATTTCTTTTTCATCAACAAGTAAACATCTTTGCTGTTTCCTGTGGTAGCACTGGGTGTGAGAGGTTATGTCATTCCTACTTGGTTCAGGGGAAGACTAGCTAAAGTATTCCCATTAACGGTTCTCACTGGGGCACTGTCAGTCTCCCTGTCTTTCTTCTGGGGTATGAAACATTCCATGTTAATGCCACGTCCATCTTTTCAGGTGTTCCTTTCAGTTCTGTACCACACTTGAAGTAGGAGGTGTACAGGAAGAAGTTCAAAGATGGCTATAGTACAGTTTCTGGAAGCTGAGATGAATGGTGACTTTCAGTGGCCTGAACCACTGTTAACTGTTGTAGAATATGCTGTTTAGAGATCACAAAATATAGTGAACCTGTGAGCATTTTTAACATCTGTGGAATGAGCTTTATTTTACACACCAGTTAGTATATCAGGATGATCTCAAAACAACAGGAGTAACAGCCCTTACAGTTGCCCTTAACACATGCTGCTGTTGGTGCTATTTTTATGCCCCTAATCTTTCCACCCTTTACTGATCTCTTTGCACTGCTCTTGGCAGGTTGGTGCACTCGCCTGTCTGCTTCCCAAACTGTTGCCACCATTGGTTAGGAAGGGGCATAGTCAAAACAGGTGTGAAGAAGTGGCTTTTCTCACTACCTGTGGTTACACTGTGAAACTTCTGACCATGGGTCCATGTTGGTGTGAAAAGTTTACACAGGTGCAGAAAAGGACCGTGCAAATCCATGGGGAAGGCCCATGGAGGGGTAGTAAGCACAGGATGCTAATTCTAGCTTGGGAAGTGCCTGGGATGCAGCTAAAACCGAGAGTTAGCCCCACATCTTTCCTATCATTTAATATTCTCTAGGCATTTGCTGCTAATTGTCCTTGGAGCTTGAAAATTTGGCTAGGTGGATCCTTAGCCGTTAGAGCTGTTGGCTTATCTTTTATGGCAACATGTGGAAGGTGGTGAAGGCTGAATCAGAGGGTGGAGGTTATGTTGCTTAGGCTGGTTCTGCTGAGCTGGGAAGCTGGTGGGAACTGGTTCAAGTCCAGGTGACTCAGCAGCTGACAGCATGTGTTTCTACCCCCAGAGGAGCAGACAGCATTACCTCTCTCTGATCAGGTGCCCCTTCAGCTTACCTGCTTTCTTCTCCTTGGCTCTGTCAGTGCAGCAACTCTTGGAGGATGGAACTGACCCGTGTGCTGCGGACGACAAAGGCCGGACAGCCCTGCACTTTGCCTCCTGCAATGGCAACGATCACATCGGTGAGGCGGGGGGAGTTCTTTATTTTGATTCAGCAACTCGTCAGAGGTTGCTCTTTTCTGTTCCTTTTGTGTCAAAATTGCCAACTCTGGCCCCAGGGCTTGCCATGTCTGCCTGCTGGAGTGGGAGCAAGACCTCCCAGTTCTGAGGCTGTACTGGTGCAGAGGGAAGGGTGTCCCTCCTCCCAGTTCTTTGCATCAGGGAGCCCAGAGGCAGTGGCACTGCCTGGCTTTATGCTGCGTCCTTCTGCATTGCTGTGCAAACTCCTATCCCTGTCTCAGTAAGGAAGCTGATGAGCTGAACAGAAGCATCCATAAGGCAGCCTGGTGACTACCACGTGGACCTGTGGCCTGTGTGGGCCTGACCTGTGGGGCAAAGGGAAGGGACTGATGTGGTTCTGTTTTCTTGTTCCTAGTCCAACTGCTTCTGGACCATGGGGCTGACCCGAACCAGAGAGATGGGCTGGGCAACACTCCCTTACACTTGGGTAAGTGCCACACAGATGAGCTTTGCATGCAGAGAGGTGAGGTGAGAACCTCCTTACTGTTCCTTTCCTCTTCACCTTCCTCTTGCCTGTGCCTCACAGAATGCATGGCCAGATTTAAGGACCTAGGAGGGACTCTTTGCACTTCATTAGATTTGCTCCTCACAAGATTTAGGGTCAAAGAAGAGGTTTGAGAAAATTGGTTTCCCTCCTGCTGCCAGCCCCAAGGAGTGCAAGATCTATTCCAGAGAGGGTACTCAGGCTTGAGTGTGAGGTTAATCCTAGCATTTGGACCGTTCCTCTTTCCCGTGGCAAAGAAGCCCTTTGGGAAGCAGCAAGCTCTGTGCTTGAGCAGAAACTCATTTTTGTTTGTACCTCTGAGTTGTGTGTCCTGTGTTTTCCCTCCCCAGCTGCCTGCACAAACCACGTTCCTGTCATCACCACGTTGCTACGCGGAGGTAACATTTCCTCTATAACAATTACAGCCTGTCCCCTTCCTGCCCTGCCCTGTTGATACTCCCCAGGGACATCAAATCTTCATGGTAGACCTCACTGTCCTTGCTCATGCATCTTGCAGGGGCCAGAGTTGATGCCTTGGATCGAGCTGGCAGAACCCCACTGCACCTCGCTAAATCAAAGCTGAATATCCTGCAGGAAGGACTCTCCCACAGCCTGGAGGCCGTACGCCTTGAAGTGAAGCAGGTAAAAGAAACAGTCCCATGTTCTGGTAAGGTGGTGCAGCCCCTGGCAGCTTCCTGCACCCTTTACTTAAATACCTGTCTGTAGGCTCTTAACTTCTGTGGGAAGAGTTTGACTTTTCCTTTTGTTTTCAGAGACCTTCCTGTTTCCCAGCCTCTACTCTAATTTTTTCCAGGGCCTCCCTTGGCTCTGGTAGGCTAAGGATGCATTGAGTGTCTGAATTCTTGGGCTGTATGGAGCATTCTCTTTTCTTCAACCACAATGTAAGACAGATGCCTTGTGGCAGGAGAGGGACCGCAGCATGAGGCTGTAGCTGTGGCATACACATGCTCTGTGTTCCTAGCACAGTCTACCCTGCTCCAGTATGTGGAGGCATGGAAGAAGAAAGCACTCCTGGGGCTGCAAATGCCTGGGGCATGGGCCTCACTTAAGGAGCCACATAGCCACAAAGATTTTTATTCTCTGTGCACAAATGGATCCCGCTTTAAGTCCCTGCTCCTCACAGTGAGGGAAGCTAACTAGCCATAAAGAAAAAGTTTGGTGCTTTCAGGGCTAGACCTTATGCTGCTTCAGCTGGGCTTATCTCTTTCCCCTGTTCTTAAACCAGGCACAAGGATCACAACTAGTCCATCTGTGTCTACTGAATGCCTCTGGTGACTCACTGGACTCTGATGCTGCCATTAGTGCTATATGTAGTTGCTTTGCCTGGGTTTGTCTCTAGGGGTCATGAACTCTGCCATGTGCTGCAGCATCAAGGCTGCATGCTTGTCAATTTAATTGCAATTTAATTTTTCCTGTAAAACACCCCAGACTGGTGCAGCTCTTTGATGTTTGCCTCTTATGCCTGTTTGTTTCAGATTATCCAGATGTTGCGGGAATACCTGGACCGTCTGGGGAGGCATGAGCAAAAGGAACAGCTGGATGACCTCTGCTCCAGGCTACAGATGACTAGCACAAAGGAGCAGGTGGGCAGCATTGAGCTACTCTGACTCACATCCTTGCACAGTTAGGAGAATGCAACTGCATGAGCCATGGGACACTGAAGACATGGTTATTGCTCACATTGGGAGAAGTGAAGCAAGTTACATGATGACTCATGGTACTCCTTTAGGTGAAAATTCAAAATGCAGAAAGCATCATAGTGCCTAGCAGCAGGGAAGCTGAGGATCAGATGGGCTGAGGACACAGTCAGTTTAAGGCCAGGATCAGCACAACCACATGGGGTTGCAGGGCCTGGGGCTTTTTCCTACAAAAGACTGACCCTTAGAAACAGGCTTAGAGGAAACAGCCCTGACACCATTTTGGGTAATATAGCAACATGCTTGTATTTTAAGGACTGGCTAAATCACACAGAGTGGAGGTCAAGCATCACCTCCTGAAGAATGGGGAGAAGCTCCCATTGCCTTAGATTAGGGCTTGTTTGATCATGAGGATAGTAGCCCTTCTGCATGATTGTTGGCACCCTAAGGGATCCTGTCCTAGTATAAGCTCAGCATGGGCATTACTGGCAGTTCTAGTACAAGGGTGGTCCCTGCTGCATGGGGCTTTCTTCTGTGGCGGTGGGTGGCTGCACAGCTGCATTCCCCTCCCTGATGGCCATCTGTACTCTTCTGTCAGGTGGATGAGGTTACAGACCTCCTGGCCAGCTTCACATCACTCAGCCTTCAGATGCAGAAGATGGAGAACAGGTAATGGGCTTCCAAATCATCTTCCTGATGCAGCAGGAGAAGCCTTAGAGAGAAGAAAAGGAAGCTGATTTTTGCTTCCCAGATCGCTGGCTAAACATTGCTGCCAGCGGCCATTCCTGCCAGACTGACTCTCCAGTGGTGCTCAGACTGTTCCTGTTGGTGCTGCCACAGCTGCCCCATGGGGAGGCAGCAGGCTTTGCACAACAGAGGCAACAGACAAGAGTGCTGCAGCTGTGACTTTGGGGTAAAAGACCTGCTCGACTTTTTACCAGATGGGCTGGCGATGAATAGGATCCCCTTTCCAGAGATATTTTGCCTTCTCCTAAGTATGTCAGCTCAATGTAGGCGGTGGCCAATGCCATGTGCTGTTACCAGCCCTGACTACTGCACTCAGCAGCTGGCCAGCATCATGGAAATGCTTGGAACAGGCACCTTTTGCCACCTCCGTACTGCTCAGTTGCATGAGGGAGAAAGTGAATGCCTTGAGCAGCAGAAGGCTTTGTGCTATGAGAAGAACACACATTTAATTCTGCGTGCCAGAAGCTGAGCAAACATACTGCCTTGAGAAACGTGCCCTGAGGCGTAGTCGTCACCTTCCCCAGAGCCTGCTGTCAGAGTGCAGAGAATGTGTCTGGTTACAAACGGGATACAAAGTTTTTCATGGCTAGACTAGCAGCTTTGACTGGACCCATCTTTTAAGTTTGTTGCAAGTTAGCACTTAAATATTACAGTGTAACACTTGCAAAAAATACCCATATACACAGGTAGCTGGTCAGAACTGCCCTGATGTATAAGAGAGTAAGGATGGAGGGTGACAGTCTTAATGCAGTTCTAGGCAGACATCTACATCTTGCAAAAAACCCCCCAGCATAGCAAACTTTTGTGTTTCCTGTTACTGGCAGTCTCAGGCAAGAGGTCCAGTTGTGACAGGAGGTATTGTGCATTCAGCCATACTGTTGGGCTAGGATGGAGGTGGATTTACCTCTGCCTCAGCAGCACCAAACCCATTGCTCAGCCATTCTGTGTCTCTTGCTTGTCATGGAGAACCTTAAGTGCAGTGTGAGAAACGAATCATGGCTTATGCTGGGAGCCTGAAGTGATGCAGCTATGAAGGATGCAGGGAAATGCTGTTGCTGCTCTCTCGCTTCTGCCCACTGTGGTTAGCAATGAAGATTTAGGTTGCTTTGTTTTGGAGCAGGGATCCATGAAGTCTCATTGATAGGGCACCAACAGCAAGAGGGTGACAGGAACATGCCCGATAGTAATCTGAGTTCCTACCTGTGTAGCATGCCGTGGTACATGGTGTAGCCATACCCATCCCTCAGCTTGGGAGCTGCTGGTTTGAAAGAGTTTATTACTAGCATTCAGCTTAAACATGCAGCAACCACAGTTTGGAGCATTCTTCAGAGGCCTTTAAGTCATCATTCTCTCTGATATCTGTCTCTTGTCCAGGAGAGGCTAAGTGGACCTCTGTTCAAAGCTGAGGTACCAGGAATAGGCATGGCTTTTAGATGGGTTCATCTGTGGGCTGCTGGAGGACACAACTGGGAGCAGCAGTCTCATGGCTGGGCTGGAGCTGTCACTGTGCATATTGATACTTCATTATGATTGCTGGATGGGAAGGGTGCCAAGAGGGTGGGAGACAATCTGACCTTTTTGTATTTTCAACTTCAATAAAATCCTGTCAGCCTTTTACGATTCCTCAGCCAAGTTCTCTTTTTCAGAGCGGCCCACTCCTCTTTCTTTACATCTGTTCCAGGCCCCGTGCACAGCACTGGACTTGGTAACCGCTACTCTCATACCTGGTCCTCAAATCAGAAGCAACAACACACAGTTGTTTGAGTTCAAACACCACTCTGTTTGCAGATCAAAGTACAGGGTTGCTGGCTGACCTTTTCTGATCCTGACTCCCACAGCCGAGAAATCCAAACTTAAAATCTAGGTAGTTGCTGTGAATCCATACAAATAGACGAAAGATAATCCCAGCAGGAGTGCTTCAAGCTGGAAGAGGAGTTCTTTTGCAAAGAGGAAAAGCAGCCTTGCCCAGTGGCAGAAGTCATGCCTTGCCCCATGCTGGATAAAATGGCTGTGCTGTGAAGAGACAGTAAAAGGATGACGGGTTGGGGAAGGACATCTGGGCAGGGCAGAGAACTTCCAGCATGGCCCCTATGTGAGGAGCAGGTGACCTTCATGCCCACTCTTTACTGAAATTGTTTCTTCCTGTCTTTACAGCCCAGTCTTGATGTCCACATACACTCAGCTGCCAGCACTTCCCCCCTCAGCAGCCTTGTTGCTGAGGAGACCATTAAGGTGCCTGAAGAGCAGGTGACTGAAATGCTCTTTATCCCTGCAGTTACTTCGGTTGCTCATGTCGTCTCTAAGTAGACACCTCTTAGAAGCTTACCTCAAACCCAGGAACACATCTAGCTGAGACTCAGAGTGTGGCTTTTAGCCTTGGCACACGTGATGTTGTCCACAGCTCTTCAGGCCTTTGTCTTCCCTGGCGCTGGGTTTTTTCTTAACAGCTCCTGACAGAGGGGAAAGGTGGGGGTGCTGCAGCCAGCCAGGAGCAATTGTCTTGTTTCTTTTGCAGCACTGCTCCCTCCGTGGGAGGAGAGGCAATAAAAAACCAAATGGTTATAGGAAGTTTTGCCACTGCTTTGGCAGTAACACCAGGTAAGAAAGAGAAAAGCGTGTCTGGTTTTCAGTGGGGATAAAATGTATCAGGTAGGAGTTGTATTCTATGAATCACTGCAGTCAGTTCTGCTTTCCTGCCTCAGGCCTTGAAGCTGTGGGCTGCCCTGAGCCATATCATGTGTTTGACACTGGATGGAGAAAAGTTTTAGGTTTCCTTGCGTCAGCCAGTCATACCAGAGCCTTAACTATCCTGTTGTGCACAGCACCTGTATCCAGAATGAGAGGTGCAGGGGCAGGAAAGAAGCTCTTCCAGGGGAGAAGGAAACATGGCTTCACACTGTGCTGAGAGCTGTTGACTGGCACTGCTTGGTTTTCTTCCTGCTTCTGGCCTGGAGACTTCAGCTTTTCCCAGCAGTTTTTCTCTGTCCTTGCACCCTGTGCCACAGATTTCCCTGCACAACCCGTGAGGTTGGTGGCAGTTTTCTGCGTCTCCCAGAGGTGTATGCTGCAGTAATGGAGAATGGAAACAACAGCACATGTTTCCCTCTATTTATTTTGCTATTAAAATCCGTCCAACCTCCTCATTTTCTTTGTGCTACACCATCAAATGCACCCCCCAGATCCCTTCCTGAGCAATGATTCATCCCTGTTCTCAGGGCCACGATATCAACTGGGACTTTAGGCTTTGCTTCCCTCTCACCACTGCTTGACCTCCAAATACACTTTGTTTCCCCTTCTAATTCAGAGCATGTGATATGCTGAATTCCCAGCCATTGAACCCAGTAGCAACCTCCCTAGCTCTGCAGCAGCTGCTGTGCTGTAAGATGCAATCAAAACCAGCCAGACTGAGGATCTGGCTCAAATAAGAAAAGAGCTGAGAACCTGCTTGTGTCTCACAGAGGACCCACAGAGAAGCAACAGCCCTGACAAGGCCTCCCAGCAAAGCTGCATGGATGTTACTAAGCAAATGACCTTTCTCTGGAGCAGCCACTTCACCCACACAATCGAATGCGAAGCGCACACTGCAAGGTGTGTGAACATCGAGAATTTGTTCAGCTCTTCAGCAGCTGAAATAATTAATCTCCAACAGTGAACTCGTTTACTTCCTCCACCTTTGCCTTTCTAGCAGACTCCAAAACCAGCACGGCAATTATCTGTGCTGCTAAGGAAGCCCCATGAAACATCTTTGGCAAATTTCCCACCCTTTCACCTGCTTCCTTTGCTCACTCTGTGAGCAAAGATCTCTTCCATCACAGAAAGGTACTTACAGAAAGATGCCTTCTTCATGCATTGTGCCTGGCCAGCCTGGGGGAGCAGCCCCGTGCAGGCCAGGGCCCGTGGGGCGACTAGGTGGAGGAATCGGCAAGTTTTGATTAAGAAGATGATAAAGGAGGTGTGGGAAACAACGTTCCTCTGGGCTTTTTTAATGAAATCTCGTAGAGGGGAGGAGAGCACATGGTTATTGGAAGAGTTAAAATAATAAGCTGGCAACCTGTTACGGCTGCTCATGGATTGGGAACCAGCAGCTAAACCCAAAAGGAAATAACCAGAATTCCCTTCCCAGGGCTGCCAGATGTACACACAGGGTCATAAGCAGGATGAGCTTCTTGGCACCTGGGTCTGACACCTCCCAGTGGTGTCAGACTCATGTCACACATGTCAGGGAGATGCCAGACACCAGAACCAGCACACAGTTGGCAGGACTAAGTCACTCCACAGAGAAGGGCTGGTGCTGACCACTAGATGCAAAGCCCTGACCTGCTCACACCTCTCTGGTTTCATTTATCCTGTTCCAGATCTTGGAACAGCAGCACTCTACTGATGTGGCAAACCAGCCCCTGCAGGGTTAAAGATGAGCTTGTCAGCCTGAGTAATAAAAAGTAGGATAGAAAATAAGAGAAAAGAGTAATTAGTTAAGGCAAGAGGTTGGGAGCAGAGACTGCAGAATGCCAATCAGTCTGGAGGGAAGGCTGCGTGGAAAGCAGCAATCAAGCTCCTTCAGCTTTAATTAAACCTGACTCTGTATCAAGGATGTGACATCTTTGCTTCACCTCTGCTTTTGAGCTGAGAAACCAGTTGGAGCATGTACACTGTTACCGGATAGTCAGGAATTCCCTTCTGGCTCCAGAGCCTTCCCAACCCAGGATCAGTGCCTACCCTTCCTGCTCATGTGCTCCCCAAAATCAGGGCTTAGCACCAGGCAGAGCTTAGTGAAGGGACCCAGGGCTTGCAGCCACTTGTCATGCTAAATGCACCTTTTCCCCAAGATCTTCCCTGTCCTCTCTGTCCTGTTTCATTTAGGCTTCACCCCAATGTGCAGCAGTCAGTTCTGATCTGATCTGCTCCTTTTGCAAGCTGGGACCAGGAGGAGCAGGATCAGGGGTGAGAAACAGCCCAGCTGCATCTGGGCGAGAACAGGCAGCGTCCAGCTGTACCACATCATTGTTCCTGACTGCTGTTCCCTTCTCCCTTCAATGCTTTGGGCTGTGGAGTGAGTCTTCACCTGTAGAAATGATGAGGCCATGAGAGCTGGCCACCAGCTATGGCATCATGTGCCAAGGGTGGCTGCAGAACTCGCTGTTCCCAGGAAGGTGGGTAAGGCACACTGGACACGTTTCTGAAAGACATCTGCTGTAGAGGAGTGGCAGCCACCATGAAAGGAGAGAGGTGGAAAAATCAGAAAATAGAGGCAAGGGAGGCTCAAAGTGCAGAAAGCAGCATCAAGCACTTGAATGGAAAAAGAAAGTAATTCCTAGCGCAGTTGGCCTTCCTCTTCAGTTGGCTTCTGCACAAAAAAAGGGATATCCTTGGAGCTGAGCTCTAGCAAGGCATACAACAGCTTCAGTGAGTGTTAGAAGTGCCACGTCACCTGGGAATTAAGAGTGGGCAGGACAAAGCAATAGGGAAAGATTTACACAAACAGACGTAGGGAACAGAAAAAGAAGAGAAATAAGGGGGAGATCACGGCTCTGCTCATGCACATCACAGCTCTGCAAGCTGCCTGATGTCACCCAGCCCCACGGTACAATGCCTACAGCACTGGCTGGGGCCAAAACCCCTTTACTTTTGACACAACTTCCAGCACCGTGCCTGGGGACAAGTGAGGACACCAGAGGATTTTGTAGCCCATGCAGGGCTCAGGACACCTACTGGTGCCATGAGAACCTGTAATTGTTTCCCAGCTTCAGTGTGGAAGTCTGGGTGTCCCACAATGTCACAGCTTTGCCTGAACACTTTTTGCTGAGCTTCCCATCTTTCACCATCTCTTAAGAAATCGTAGGTGCAGATCTGCCTCACATTAAGAGTTACATATTCAGGATTCACACAGCACTAATTAAACGCCATACATAATTAAGGAAAAGGAGGGCTGTTGCAGTCACTTGAAGTTTACCGTGAATATTGAGCTGGGATGACGGCAGGTCTCAGACATGGCTACAGGATTGTGGAGAAGGTGGTTGAGGAGTTCTGGGAGACTTGAATTCAGTTTAATGGGTCTGAATGAGTGAGCTCATCTCTCACTGCCAACATAAAACCATCTCAGTGGGGATAAGGTGTGGGCGTGATGATCCTGGAGGAAAGCGAAACCCCTGTGACGTGGTCAGAAAATGTGATGCAAATGGAGACTTCTTTCTTGCCTCTCTAGCCCTTTTCTAGGGCTTCTTCTTGGTCTTCTCCTACAGTTCCCCTTAGAGGGGTCATGTCTAGGGAATGGCCAGCTGTTGCCAAACTTCCCTCCTCCAGCAGCTCCTTCTGAACAGAGACCACGGCATCTTGTACCTGCCGAGTCCATGCTCTGGCACAAGTGGCAACTTCAAGGTCCCTCTTCCTGGTGTTCTCCTCTGAGACTTGGGTCCCCTCACTGTTGCCTCCATAGAAAGCTCCCATCCTGTTCGCGAAACCTCTTTCCACATTGACCATATGGAATTTCCTTCCAACTCTCTTCTTCTTCCTCTTCCTGATCTTGTTCTGGAAGAAGAGGCAGGTGAAGACCTGCTTGAAACGCTTGCGGAAATGCTTGGAGATGAGGGCATAGACAATGGGGTTGAGGCAGGAGTTGGTGTAGGAAAGGCAGTGGGAAGCCAGGCGGAAAGCATATGTGGCCCGGTTGAAGGGAAAGTGGCCAAACCAGAAGCAGAGGATGACCAGGTGGTGGGGCAACCAGCAGAGGCAGAACAGGATGGCCACAGTGACAATCATCTTGGTGACCTTACGCTTGGCTTTCCGAGACTCTGAGATTCTTTCTATGGGGTCTACAGAGGTCCACAAGAACTTGATGGTCCTAGTGTATGCCAGGCTCACCACGGTCACGGGCAGCAGGTATCCAAACACAAACGTGACGATGTCCAGAACCTTTCGGTGCTGGTCCTCCCAGATGGGGACACAGATGGGCACACCGTGGTAATGGATTATCTGGTAGTAACTGAGGTAAGGCCCTGCGAAGAGCAGTGACAGTGACCAGATTACCACAATGGCCACTCCTGCATTTCGGGATGTGCGGAGATCCCGGGACTTCAGTGGGTAGCGAATGGCCAAGTACCTGGCAAGGAGGGGAAAGACAAAGAGAGCACAACACAACATGAGTGAGATGAGCTACTTCTCCTGCCCTGTGGAGCTGCCATCTGTGCACCCCTTCCCATGCAGCCACCCATCTCTTCCCTCCCAAACTTTTTGGGAGTGAGGCTTCCCAACAGAGGGTCTGGGATCTCTATCATCCACTCTGCTGTGCTAGCTCAGGAAGGGCAAGCAGTGTATCTCTTGAACCTTGAACCAGGTAAGAGAAGGATTTCTTCTGAGTTGTGTTGCTGCCCTGGGGGTTTTGCTGTTCTTGGTTACACTTGGTGGACTCTCCTCCTTCCCAAGTGAGCATTGGGTAATTAGGCTGAGAGCTTGGCTTGCTGGAGGGAGAGGGCATGGGGAGCTGGGGAGGCTGGCTCTGCTGGCCCTGCCTCTGGGGAGACCCGACCTGCTTCTTACAGGACACCAAGAGGACAAGGAGTGGCCTTTCTCCCACCCTTAGCTCAAGAGTGGCAAACAGAGTGTCCCTGAGCTGCAGAGCTCAAAGGGAAGGGGACACTTACCTGTCAACAGAGACAGCAGCCAGGGTAAAGCTGCTGGCATACATGGTGAGGTAGATCAGGAAATGCACAGCCTTGCAGGCAAAGGCCCCGAAGAGCCACCCATCCAGGGTGTAAATGGTGGCCTGGAAAGGGACACAGCAGATGATGAAGCACAGGTCAGCCACAGCCAGGTTGAGGATGAAGAGGTTGGTGGTGGAGTACTTGACTTGGCCATTCCATAGCAGCACAGCCAGCACCAGCCCATTCCCCACAGTACCCACGAGGAAGATGAGGGAGAAGATGACAGGCACAATAATCCCTGCTGCTCGTAACTCCGGGCTGTCAGAAGAGACATTCAATCCCCCCGGCATCTTCCTGTCAGACTGCAGGGACCTGCATGGGGAGAAAGGGATAATAGGCCCCAAGGTGCCTGACCCCAGCCTTTGACACCCACATTTCTCCCAGAGATGCCAATCCCAACCAGCTGCTTAAATGATGCCACTGAGACCCTCATGACATTGCTGGCAAGAATGCTGTTGGGGTCAGTCAGTCCACATCTGAAGCCTCTTTCTCCTGCCTGGATCCACATTCCTATCAGAACACCTCCTGTACTCCCAGCACCCTGAAGGTTTCCCCCTGCCCTGCCACCTGGCCTTCCCAACATTCCTCCTGCATTCTCAAAGCTGCTAAATCCCTGTCTAAGCAAGTCTAAACCCTGGCTACTGTTCAGCACGGTTTGGCCATGAGACCATGGGGAAGGGGGCTCCCATGGGCTGCAAGTGGTCCCAGCACACTGAGCCCAGGGCTGTGCCACCTCTGACAGCAGGGATGCCTGGATCACACCCCACAGCAGCAGCAGCACCCCAACACATTCCTACCCCAAGGGAACTCCTTAAACTGGGACCACCTCCACGCTGGAGCTGGCTGCTCCCTGCTCCCTGTGCAGTAGTTATGCTCCACAGAGGAGAGGCAACTAAGGGCACCTTTTCCTGAAGCAGAGAGGTGGTCAAGGGCTGGGTGGTGGCAGCTAGGTGAGGATGGGGAGGAGACCCTGAAGCCACCTGAAATACAACATGATGATCATCGTGAATGAGGCTGTTATTACCACAGCTTAAGGTATTGTGATTTGCTGCAAAACTTCCTCCAGCCCTGAGTAACACTGTGCTCAGGCAGGGAACACCAACAGCCTATCTCTGAATAAGCCTTCCCCTTGTTGTGCTATCATTAGAACAAATTGTCCTTCTCTGAGCAGTAACAGAGAAGAAAAAAGCTGTTATCTAGCTACTGTTGACAAGCAATTAACTTGGTTTTGGGTCATGCAAGCTCCTTCACTCCATGCTCCCCCATCCCTCAGCTCATGCCACTTCTGCTTCCCAGCTTATTTGTGTATCACACCAAGAGATTGTTCCCTGCCTCTCTGTGTCTTTGGTCCCCTCTGTCCTACTGATAGCTACCCTCCAGTTTATCCATCTGGCCCCATGGGATCTCCCCACTGAAGCAGAGGAAGCCAGCACTCACCTTTTTGAGGAAGTGCCTGCAGCTTTGCGACTCGCTTGGGGGGAGACGTCTAGCCCAGCCCACGCAGTGGTAGCAGGAGGATGCAGAGCACTGAAGAGTTTATCTGGGCAGCTCAGCCATCCCAGTCACTCCTGCCCGGTGCTCCGCTGCCTCCCCCTGCCTGCCACCAGCTCTGCTCTCCCTCCTTCCAGAGCTCCTCTCCTCTCTCTCTGACTCCCCCTTTTCCCTCCCTCTGCTCTTGCTGCTGATCCATAGATCTCTGGTTTTTTTTTCCCCTCTCCCTGAGGTTGGGTTTGGAGTTAACTCCTCTCTGCCCAGCTTTCCCGCAGGCTCAGCTGCTCCCTGCTCCTCCTGCTGAGAAGGAGGTGGCAGAGAGAAAGCTCACTACTCTCTGGTGGAAGAGGGGGGATGGGGGGGAGAAGGGTCCCTTGGACCTCAGCAGCCACCTCTCGATGCCGGGTGTTCAGAATGTGTTGTCCAACACCTCCGGAGAATATAAATATCCCACCACTGTGAGCCTTGTCCCTGCCCTGTCCTTGGGATAGGGCCCTAAACCCTATGGAAGATGAGCAATTAATTGCTGTTGCTAGCTATTATTAGTTGTTACTAACACAGCACTGAGCAGATCGAGCCTCTCCCACAACATCTGACCTAGGGAAGGAGGAGAAAGCAGGTTTCAGATTTCATCCAGTCCTGGTCTGCACTCCACCAGTACTGCAGTGTGGGAGGGAGGACAAGACCTCCAGGATGGCCACCTCCAGAGGTGCAGCTCCATCACAGCTGCCTGAGACAGCATGGGTGCTGGCTGATGTGCCAGGAGAGGACAGTGACCCACACAGCCCTCCTGCCCTGCCACTCTGCTGCCATGTCCATCCTGGTGACAGGAGCTGTGCCCTGAGGACTTCCAGGTGCACTAAGACCGAGTGCAGCTTGATGATCCTTTCTCAGCAAGACTCAAAGGCCACCAGCTTCCCTTCACTGGGAAAGTCATGGCTACCTCTTCCAAGGATGGAGCAGGATGTGGAGAAGGAGGCGCTGGCCCCTTCCCCTCCACAGCAGCCCCAATATCCCCACTGGCTCAGTGGCAACCCTCGGCCTGGCAGGAGGGACCATGCAGCTTCTCCCCACCACTTGCCCCTCTGGTGGGAAGGAGCAAGGTGTCCCCGCCAGCTCCCTATCAGCCGCTGTAACCAGGGAAAAGGGGAAGGCCGTGCCTCGGGACGCAGTGATAACCCAGGGGATGCGGCGGAGTGCAAGTCTGCAGCCGGGCACAGCCTGCCACAGTGCTGCTTGCCATGGAGGGACCACACCGCAGCTGCCTCCTCCTCCTCCTGTGCCTGCTGCCACCACCGGCCATCCCAGGCCCACCGCCGTCTCTGGAGGAGCCCCGGGAGCCGCTGCTGCCACCGTCCAGCACCGCTGACCCCACCGCCCACCTGCTGCGCGGTCACCCCTCGGCCCCGGTGCGGCCCTACAGCCTGTCCCTCTCCCCCGAGGATTATCGCTACTCCCCCAAGCCCCGGCACCTGCGCCCCGGGCGGCTGCGCCGGCTCCTGGGCTCGGCCTTCGACCCCTTCTGGATGGCGACCGAGGAGCCCCGCGGTCGCAACGGCAGCATCCCCGAGGAGAACCTGGAGTCCATGAGCAGGGACCTGGCCGAGGGTGCGGGGCGATATCACCGCAAGCTGTGGCGAGAGGTGGAGGGGCTGGAGCTGCCCATCCTGCTGCCCGCCGCCCCCGAGC
The DNA here is from genome assembly GCF_017639235.1 of Corvus kubaryi. Classification (NCBI taxonomy): domain Eukaryota; kingdom Metazoa; phylum Chordata; class Aves; order Passeriformes; family Corvidae; genus Corvus; species Corvus kubaryi. The sequence goes on along the minus strand of NW_024582061.1, from coordinate 15,591,413 downwards.
TGCCCCCGCAGCTACCGGGGGTCCTGGCCCGCCGCCTGCGGCAGTGGCTGGTGGAACGGGCCTCCTGCCGCCTCACCTCCGCCTGGGTCGACCTGGGACCCATCTTCTGGCCGCGCTGGGTGCGCCACACCACGTGCGAGAGCGGCCCCCCCGGCTGCTCCTGGCCCCCCGGCATGAGCTGCCGCCCCGCACAGCTCACTCGCATCAAGCTGCTGGCCTGGCACTGCTGGACCCCGCAGCACCCCAGCCCCCCAAACTGCGCCTGGCGGCAGATCCCCTACCCCGTCGTGGCCGCCTGCAAGTGCTCCTGCCACTGAACGGGCTGCGGGGGGGCTACGGAGGGACCCCCCGGTGCCTGTTCTTGCAGCCAGAAGGCCCGAAAAGGCAAACGGCTGCCTGGGTTCACCCTCGGAGCTGGGGGGAAATCCCCTAAACAGAAATAAACCTCCAGAAAGGAAGTGGGGATGGCTGTGGTCATTGCTCTGTCTCGCCGAAACCCCTGGGTGGGGAGTGCAGCTGCTTCACCCCTCACCCACCAGTGCCGTGAGGCATTAGGACCAGCGGAGGCCCTTGTGCAGCATTTATCTCCAGTAAAGGATTAGGGATGGGAAAATTATGGCACTGAACAGCAGGTTCAGACCCCGTTTGCATCAGCCCCAGCTGGCTCAGTCCAAGCTGGGGCATCCCTGCCTGCCTGGGTGGGGCTGCAGGCAGGGAGCCAGGGCAAGGGAATTCTAGCAGAGAAAGGCTAGAGAGAGGTGGGCCACTGCTCAGGGTGGAAACAGCAACGTGGAGAGAGGCTGGGGTGAATTGGTGGGCAGCAGGGCAGGTTTGGGACTGCAACAAGGCAGCTTAGTGAGGGTAGAAGAAGTGGGGTGTGGGCCAGGACCCAGGGCTTGGAAGCATTTGTGAGGCTAGGTGTGTATAAAAATGGGATGGGATAGGATAGTCCCCTACTTTGAGGTAAACTGGGTGAAATACATGGATCCCCCACCTATCCCACAGTGCAAAGGGTGACAGCTCCAGACCCAGGATTGCCAGGGCAGCACACAGGGTTATGGGGTAGGCCAGGGAGCCCAGGGTGGGAACTGCATCCTCAAAAAGTGGCATCTGCCTCTGCATTCCACTCTGCAAAACATCCTCTGCTTTCTGGGCTAAAAGCTGCCTAGAGCTGTAGATCAGACCTAGGCTGGAAGGCCTGGAAGCAATAGAGTGGGAGGATTTGCCTGGGAATTCAATATTAACATGATGCCTACACGTCAACGGGCACTGCATTATTCATTTCCAGCGTGCCATTGTCTGACCCTTCTGCCTTCCCGGGGCTCCAGCACTCCCCAGGCTGTTCCCCAGACAGCTCCACAGTCTGCTGCTGAGCTTGGCCTTGAAGCAGGCAGAGTACAGGGAGTCAGCTGCCGAGGGAGAGGGAGGTCAATGCACCTGGTGAGAAGAGGAGCAGAAGGGAGAGCCCACATGTGCATGCAAAACCAGTTGTGAGCATCACAGGAGGAAGGCTGCTGCTGCTCTGGCCTGCAGCTGAGCAGTGGGACATCTGTGGGGCTGCTCTCCCAGTGAGGAGGACGTGAAAGCTGGAGCAGGGTTAAACTGCTTGGGTTGTCTGTCCCGGAATGGAGCAGAGGCAGACCAGGGCGGGGGACCAGCAGGACAGAAATGTGAGGGAGTGTGGTACAGGTGTGCAGTGGAGGTGTGCAGGCAGGGGGAGCACGGGGTGCACATGCACTGGGCTCAGACCAGCAGTGATTCAGTTTCGGGTCTCAACCTCTCTATAGCCGAGCCCATCTGGCTGAACTTTCATCTCTTCCAGGTTGCATGAGGGGCCTGAGAGCAATCCTCCTGCCTTCCCCACTACATTCCCCATGCCAAAACACTGCCCTGTTGAAAAAGGTTTGCAGCACTGCAAGGGCCTGGTGCCACAGAAAGTGAACTCCATATCATAGTTTATCAGCAGGCTGAGCTCAGGGCCTGTGGAGATGGAAAACTAAACAAAATCAGCACACAGTTACACTACCAGCTGTTCTAACAGGGTTTGGTTGCAGTCCTGTAGAACCTATAGAACGTGTTTCTCCTCTGTCCTCTGCATCCTTGTAAAGCCCTACAATCCTGGATTAACACCTATATTCTTCTGCAGTTGCTCTGGTTCAGGTCAGACATTACTGCTCTGTAGTTTGCTCCCTGACTGCCTAGCGACACGTAGTGACTTCAGAGCAGGTCTTTGCTGAAGTGACCCAGTGCTCCAGCACCCAGGCACAGCACACTCCATTTCAGCTGGAATCTGCCCCTGACTGCAGCACACTCAGCACAGGGGCAGCTGGCAGGACACACAGATTCTGATCTGGAGTGAAACTGATGCAAACAAAGCAATCCTAAGGGATGCCCAGGTCCCACTTGCGCCTGCTTGAATGCTGAAATGCTACACCAGCACAGCTTGGAGGAACAAATCCACAGATTCCTGCCACGTGGAAGAAAATTAAAGGTTTCTGCTCTGCCCCTGGCCTAGGCCTCTGTCAGATGCAGATCCTCTCACCATGCTGCTGGCCTCTGCCACGTCAGCTTGCATGCTGCCTGATGGCCTCTCTGGGGCAAGATGTCTTTCCCAGGGCAGGTCTGGGACCACTGAAGCAATTGGCAAAGCCTTGTAGCCGGGGTCCAAGCAAGCCTCACATCTAACACCTGAGAGTGAGAAGGAGAGAAAGGACCACTGGAGCTTTGGCTGGCCCATGTCCTCTTTCCCTAACCAGCTGCCAGTGGCACAGGTTGCAAAGCGCCTGGAAAACACCCCTGCCTCAGTGGGGAATTGCAGCAGTCAGATCTGCCAGGGTGATGCTGCTGCACCCACAGGACAGCAGAGAAGAAGCAGAAAACCTCAGGCACATCAGCAACGCTGTATTTCCATCAGGAGACAGCAGGAATTGCAGCGCTTCAGCATCTGGCCTGAGGCTTCAGGGAAGGCATAGCAGAGTGTCTGGTCACAGCATGAGAGGACGGGGATGGGGTGCAGCTCCTGGATGAGGAAATAGGAGGCAGACAAATATCTGCTGTGCTGCAGGACACCTTTAATGACACTTTTAAGTGCTGGTTGCCAGTGCTACTGCCAGCACACTGCAACAGCCAACTGGCTGATTCATGGGATGCAGGCTGTGATGCCTTGAGGAATGGTCCTACTTCTGGCAGTGTGCTGCTCAAGCCTTTTTCCCCATCAGAGGCACTTGGTTGTGGGCAGGGATGGTGCTGAGGAGGTGTTTTCTGGCCCCTCAAGGCAGTGCTCCGTGCTTCCGTCCCACCTCAGTGAAGGCTTCCACGCAGCGGTCGATGTCCTCGTCACTGTGCACGGCAGAGATCTGGACCCGAATGCGGGCCTTCCCCTTGGGGACCACGGGGTAGCTGAAGCCAATGACATAAATGCCTGGGGAGGGAACACAGGCAGAGTCAGAGCTGGCTGGGACGGAGGCAGGCTGAGGTGTACTGGGTGATAGAAAGGTTCCCCTCCCAATAACCACTTCCAGGCTTCAGGGTTTTCAAGTGCCATCTGCTCCCAAGCATGGAAATGAGATTTAGGGCTAGCAATGGGGATGGAGTCCAGCATGGCAGGACAAGAGCATTAATGTAAATCCCCTCCCTAAAAGAGAAAGAAGGTGAAGCCAGCAACATCTGGGGGAGACCATGAGGATATTTGCAGCTGGAGGGTGGAGAAGTACTGGATTTCATTCAGGAACATCCTCTGGAGGAGGGCTTACGGTGGCACCACCACCAACTGTCCCTTCCCTCAGGGAAGGTGTCTGCATGCTGAGCCCCCTCCCCAGATCACCTCTGTTGAGCATGTCCTCTGCCATCACTGATGCCAGCCGAGCATCCCCCAGCATGACTGGACAGATAGGGTGGTCTTTCCCTGAGATGGTGAAGCCAGCTGCTGTCATCTTAGTTCTGAACCTGGTGAAGGGAACAACAGGATGAGTAAAAACCTCATCAACCCTGTCCTTGGAGACCACTGCCTTTCTTTCCCCTGGGAACCCTGACCACTGAGAACTGGGTAAGGTTTGCTCCACTGTTTATCTTCTGTGCAGGGAAGAGATCTCTCCTCTTGGAGTGACCTCCACCGTGTCCTGCTCAGCAAAATGGGACTGCAGATCCTTGAGGGGCAGATGTGCCCCAGCTCACAGAGCATCCAGATGTGAAACATCTGTCTGACACAGACAGGCACATCCTGCAGTTTCCCCTGAGCTCTGGCTTGCAAATCCGGGGGGTGACGGTGAATAAATCACAGACAACTCATTCCTAACAAAGCTGCCCCTCCTCCCACCCCAACATGGCCCCCTCACCGTTGGGTTTTGGCAGCCATAGACTGTGCAATGGCATTGCTCTCCATGAGCAGGTCCAGGGCCTTGGATGCACAGCCCACCACGGCAGGGGGCAAGCTGTTGGAGAAGAGGTATGGGCGGGAACGCTGGCGGAGCAAATCGATGAGGGGTTTGGGACCCGTTGTGTACCCACCTGCAGATGGAGGAGAGAGAATTGGACTGGGCACCCCAGGGTGACCTGTTTAGAGTGGGGCTCCTTGATAAAGCCAACCTGACACCTATAGCAGGAATTCAGGTACAAACCAGGTCTAAAAATCACAGCTGATGCTTTTGACCAAGAGTTTCCACCTTGATCCCAAAGGCAAATGCATGAGAAAGATGAAGGTGTAAGGAGCACATGGCAGGATCTCCCTTAATCCTGCTGCAACATCACAAACCAAGCCTCATGCCACCAGTGGAAGAGGATAACATGCATCTGTTACTCTATCATTAGGCAGAGGAAGGAAACATAAGAGTGATGCTGTAGAGCTCTTTAGGGCATGCAGGACCCTGGACAGGAAAATGCCTTCACCTGCAGCTCCTCCAAGAGCTTTTCCAAGGGTGGAATTGATGATGGTGACTTTGTCCATCACTCCCAGGAGCTCATCAGTACCCCTGTAGAAAAAGGAATGTCACATTATCAGCTGTGCCAGCACACACCAGGAAAGCTGCCGGATACCTCAAGGGAAACAAAGCAACGTCAGCCAGCTCTCTGGCATCCCTCCTTCTAGACAAGGAGGTACAGCCCCTTGAGATAGTTCAACCCAAGTGTTGACCTTCCCCTCCTGCAGAAAGCCTAAGCTGGGACCTCACAAAGTAAGAGCATGGGTCCTTCATCCCTTACAGATGGGAGAGTGCTCAAACTTCCCACACAGAAGTTTGATAGTCCAAACAACGCACCTGCCAGGAGAGGCAGATGAGATGGTCACACCATCCATTACACACTGAGGAACAGCTGTCACTTTGGGATGAATCACTGCTAAAGTATCTCCTTTCAGTCCAAAGGTGAGGTGCAAAGCCTTCAAGGAGTCCCCACACAAAAACACATTGGCCATCAGCACCTTTGGCCTTGCTTCAGAAGTAGTCAGGGTAGGAGGAAGAAACAGGGTTGAAGCAGTCACTTACCGCCCATTGGGTCCCAGGAATCCTGTGGCATGGCATTCATCAATGAAGACCAGGGCATCATACTTCTGTGCAAGCTGGCAGATTTCCCTCAGGGGTGCGATGTCACCGTCCATGGAGAAGGCACCATCAGTGGCCACTAGTCGCAGTCGATGCTTCTGTTGGAGGGAAAAAGGCATCCCAGGGGTGAAGCTGTCACCCTGAGGGGCTGGCAAAGGGACACACTCTTAATGGAGAGGATGTATCTAACTGAGATGGGGGTATTTCCATCACAACTAGCTGCTTTGCCTCCTTGCCTATCCATGCCTACCTGTGCCTGTTGGCAAAAACAATGCCTATTGCATGGGAGAAGGCAGAGCTCACCCTCCAGCACTGGCTACTGCACAGGCAGCACAGCTAAGCAATGCCCTGGTGTTGGGGTGGGAGCAGCCCTCCATACCTGCGCTTCCTTCAGCTTGGCCTCCAGGTCCTGCATGTCCATGTGCTTGTAGCGGTACTTGTTGGCCTTGCACAGGCGGATCCCATCGATGATGGAAGCGTGGTTCAGCTCATCCGACAGCACTGCATCCTCTGGGGTCAGCAGGGCCTGGCCGTGCCAAACAGAAAGGATCATCCTTTGCTCTGGATGCCACCTCACCAAGATTTCCCAGCCTCTCTCAGTACAGAGAACAAGGTTGTGATTGATTCCAGCTGCCACATCTCTCCCGGCATTGCTGAACTTTATATTTCCTTCCTAGTCACCTTATCCCCCGATTTCTTTATGCCAAGCTCTTGCTTGTGGCTTCTGAGCTCAAAACCTCCCTCCCCCTTCCCCTCACCTACACCTTAAGGGGGAGTACAGACCTCTGAGGAAATGAGATCCCTCCCCAAGAGCTGCAGCTGGCTGGAGACAGGGGAGGTGAGGGCTGGTTAAATGCTCTTGTATGGCTTCCCTGGTCCAAGGGCCCCAAGTCAGGGCTTTTCACCACCAGTCACTGCCACCTTTTCTGGTGCACAGAGCTCACAGCGGGGCATCTGGAAGGGATGGCAGCCACATTACTGTCACCTCCCTCCTCCATGCACAGCACAAGGGAAGCCTTATGAACCTCAAAGATACCAGCGTTGGCATCAAAGCAGCTGGCATAGAGAATGGCATCTTCCCGCTGGTGGAAACGTGCGATCTTCTCCTCCAGGTCCTTGTGGATGCTCTAAAGAGAAGAGAGGAGCAGGAGTCAACAGTGGGGCAGCACAAGTTCTTGCTTGCCCACTGCTGTTAAATGCTGATTTGCAAGGGGAGGAAACAGGCCAGGTTTTGTCCAGAAAAGGTGTGTGTGCGTGGGAGAAGTTACTTGTGTTCAGCAAATGCAGCCCTAAAATATAATTATGGGTTTGGATGCCAAAAGCTCAGCAGGGAGGCTGACTCCAAGCTCCCCATGTACATGGGAGAAGCTCTCCTTGTTCTTTACACTTAACCAGGCAGGGCTCAAAAAAAGGCTCCAGCAGGGATAAACCGGGGTGGGTCTGATGGAGCCACTTCAAATCAGGTTCACTGTAATTTTGACCCACAAGAGAGAGAAAAAGACATTCATTTTCTGAATTCGAGGGGGTAGGGGGGG
>NW_024582061.1:15561235-15583944 GCF_017639235.1 Corvus kubaryi | reverse complement strand
GTGCCCCGGCGGCCAATGGGCATTGGTCGGTAATTACCCGGCGCTTCCTGGGGGGGCGCCGGCCCCGCCGCCCCGCACCGCCCGCACCGCCGCCGCCCGCCACATCCCGGCGATCCGCACGCCCCGGGGCGGGCCCTGGCGCCCGATCGGCCTAATTAATCACGGGTTAATTACCGACCAATGCCCATTGGCCGCCGGGGCACCGCCCCACGTTGGGCGGGGCGGGGCGGGGCGGGGCGGGGCGGGGCGGGGCGGGCGCTGCTGTAGCGGCGGCTGGAAGCGCTTGGGTACTTTCTCCAGGAGGCGTTCGGCATCTTCCTTGGAGGAGAGGATCTGTCCCAAGGGGTTTAGGCGCCCCAGAGCCAGGCCATACGGAGTCTGAGGGATTTTGGGGGCACGTCATCTATGGGATATAGGACCTGCAGTGGGGTTATGTACTAGGGTCTGAGGGATTTCCTAGCAACAGGGCATCACGGACCTTAAGAATAACAAGGCCGGGAGCATTAGGTGCCTCTACCTAGGGATTTGGGGTCCTTAGTACAGGTGACTTGGATCTTTGCAGCTAGGTGGTTTATGGGTGCCCACCACTGGGGTAACAAACCACGGGGCTGTACTGTGTGGGTACATCCAGCTGAGGTGACCAATAATCCATTGGACAGAAAGGTTTAGTATTTACCAGGTTACAATTAGAATACCCAAACCCAAGGGATTTGAGCACCTCTGGCCAAACTACAGGCTTAGTGGCTTTAGACACAAAGGGTCACAGAATGATAGAATGGTTTGGGTTAGAAGGGACCTTAAAATCTTCTGTTTCCAAGCTCCCTGTCATGGGCTGGGACACCTTCCACTAGACCAGGTTGCTCAGAGCCCCATCAAACCTCGGCTGGAGTATTTCCAGGGACAGGGCATCCACAACTTCTCTGGGCAACCTGTTCCATCTGGATTAGGCATCTCCTTCCTCTACTACAGCTGACTGGGGAACTCTGCGGCCAGAGTGGCACTCATTCCAGGGGAATTAGGTACCAGGGTCTTGAAAGGTGTTCAGGGTCTCCAGCCTAGGTATTCTGGAAGCCTTTGATCCAAGGGTCTTAGGAACAAGGGCCCACAGGGATTAGATGCATCCAGACCAAGGAATTCAGTACCCTGAAGTACATAGTTTGGAATCCTTAATGGCTAAAAGACTCAGGCACCATTTGCCCAAGTGATTCAGGAAGAACATGCTGAAGGATTTGGGAGCCATCAGAGAGGGTGAGGACCATGGGCTTATGACATTTAGGCACAGCAAGCCCAAGGGTACTGGGCACCCAGAGCCCCTGAGATTCTGGAACTCCTGGCCCAGCTAGCTGGGGATCCTGATGATCAAGAAGTTTCTCTGTCTCTAGCCAAGAGGGATTAGGCAGCCCCTGCCTGAGGTTCAGACCCTGGTGAGCAGCGAGGCCAGCCCACAGGCTGCCTGCCAGCCCTGGCTGTCAGGATCACCCAGCCCAGCCCAGGGAGGGGCTCTGGCAGGGGCCAGGCAGGCTCTGGAGTCGTGCCAGCCTCCACTGGGCACAAAGCCAGAGCCCCCGGGTCACAGCAGGGCCAAGCCTGCAGTCCCGCCTCACCCTGCCCTAGCTGCCCACCCCAGCCCACCTGCAGAGCTGTCCACTGCCTCAGGATGTTCCTCCCTAGGGAGCAAAGCTGCTTATGGCTGTGTTTGTCCTCTCTCCCTACAGTGATCCCACTTCCCACTTCATGGACACCTTCCACTCCTTGAAAGCCAAGGTGGACAGACTCTGGCCCCGCTCCACCTTCTCCATCCCATCCCTGCCCCAAAAGTCCCTGCCACCACCCAGCCATGCTCAGGCAGCTCCACAGGCAGGCGGGCAGCCCTGGTTATCTCCAGCACCAGCTGGACCTCACACCCAGCAGCCCAACATTCCTCACCTCATCCCCGTGGTGGGGATCCGCAGCAGTGGATGAGGGAGCAGGGATCCCTTTTCTCCCTCCAGGGAAGGCCAGGGCTTTTGCAGCCATGTGTTCTGGCTTCCCACCAATGTCTTTGCCCGGCACCAGCAAACACACAACCCCCAGGAGCTGGGGCAGGACCAGGAATTGAAATCCTGCACGACCCCAACAGACACACAGAGTCACCATCACTCCCAACACACAACAAGCAGCCCAGCATTAATAAAACCAACAGACACACACACAAGAAATTTCTGAGACATCAGAATAAAAACCCAGACCGGTAACACTTTAAAATTGTTTTTTTTTCATTCATCATCTGCCTTGTTTAAGCTATTTCTGTTCAGGAGTAGATCAATTCTTTATAAAATGCAATGGAAAGGAGTAAAAATAAAGGCAACAGCTATTTACAGAACCAATGGGGAGAGTACCAAAACGCCTCTAGACTTCTCACTTCTTCTTGGGCGACTTCCGGGCACTGGACTTGGTTCTGGACTTCGACCGCTTCGCCTTCTTGGGTTTGGATACCTTCAGGGACTTGGCCTTAACAGTCTTTGGCTTCTTGGCTTTCTTAGGGCTGCTCCTTGACTTCTTCCTGGCCTTCCTGGCAGCAGATTTGGGCTTCTTGGCCGGGGACTTGGCTTTCCTGGACCTAGCCGGCTTCCGGGGCGAAGTGGATCTTCTCCTGGTTGCCTTCTTCCTCTTCTTGGCTGGAGACCTCTTCGCCTTGCTGGCCTTGGCTAGGCGGAAAGAGCCGGAGGCACCAACTCCTTTGGTCTGCTTGAGGACTCCGGTGGCGAGCAGGCGCCGAATGGCCAGCCTGATCTGGACGTCGGCGTTCTGGCTCACCTTGTAGTGGCTCTTCACGTACTTCTGGATAGACTGCCGGGATGAGCCGCCGCGGCTCTTGTCGGCCCGGATGGCTGCCGTGATCATGTCCGAGTAGGCAGGGTGGGCTGCCGGCCGCCGCGCTGACCGGGCCCGCTTGGGCTTGGCGGCCGAAGCCGGCGGCAGTGGGATCGGGCTGTCGCTCATGGCGAGTGCTTCGTCCCGCGATGCCCCGCTATGCCCTCGCGGCTGGAAGCGTGGCCCGCCCGGCCTGGGACCCTCGCCCCTGGGCGGGGAGAGGCTGGGAAGGGAGCGGTGGGTGGGTGAAGCCGCAGCAGAGCCGGTGCCGCTCTGCCGCCGGTGCCCCCGCTGGTGCCTCTGCGGCCGCGCCCGCCGCGGGCTCCCTTTAAAGCCGCGGTGCGGACCGCGGGGAGGACTGCCCCGCGCGCGCCACCCGCCGCCCGTGTCCCCGCGTGTCCCCTGCCACGCCCTGACCCGACCCGCCGGGAGGGACAGGGAGGGACAGTGCGGGGGACACTGCGGAATAAATAAGAGTATTTGGGGGAACACACGGTGGGGACAAGGAGGGACACTGGCGGGACCAGCGGGGGACAACGAAGAGCGAGGACTTGCAGGGGCCATTTAGTGGGGCAGCTTAGGTGCCAGGTGCATTTGGAAGGATATTGTGTAGGGACAAGGAAGGACACTGGAGGGGACATTGGGGACATCGGTAAGAGAGGGACAGGCATGTCAGGGGTACTCAGGGCAGCATCAAGAGGAGAGGGACACTTAGGGAGGACACAGGGGGTTAAGGAGGGACATTTAGGGACGACACAAAGAGACACGCTGGGAAAATATCAGGGGACGAGGAAAGATGCTGTGGAAGACATTAAGGGGGCAAGAAGGGACACTAGAGAAGACACTGGTGATGGCAGCAAGGAGAAAAGGGGGAGCACTGGGCACAAGTCAGCTCAGCAGCAATAGCCCATGGCCAAGTGCTGCTACTCCCTCTTCTGTCCCTTTGCTCTCCACCAGGTGCTTTAGGAACACCAGCTCAGCCCTTGCATGCGAATGGCGAGGGGTCACAAATAACAGGCTGTCCCCTTGTTTTGGGAGACACACACAGCTCTTAGTGAGGGGACAGAGCAGGGACACAGTGGCAATCAGCCATCCTTTCCCTGCTGGGTGAGCAGTCGGCTGTTCCTGGGAGATTAAATATAGCTGCTATCATCATCTTGCCTGTAGGATTTAGATGATGTTTTCCCCTTGTTTTTTAAAAACACGCGGGGGCAGCCACCTGGTGCCCACCAACATGCCATGCTGGGCTCAGAGAAGAACCAAACGTCCCAGTGCTCCAGCGTGGCATTAAAATACACAGTGAGCACCTCTCAATAACCTCTGTGTGCCCTGGGTGTCTGGGGCCATGAAAACCACCAGTCAGGGACACACAGAAGTACACATTAAACTCCAGTATAGATACATAAATACAAATATAAATACAGAAATTGAAATAACAGAAAAAGTAGAAATCAAGATAATAAAAATTAGAAATAGAACCATAGAATCATAGGATTGTTCGGGTTGGAAGGGACTTTAAAGATCATCCAGTTTCAACTTCCCTGCCATGGGCAGGGACACTTTCCACCAGACCAACTGGCTCAGGGCCCCATCAAGCCTGGCCTTAGACACTTCCAGGGACAAGGCATCCACAACTTCTCTGGGAAACCTGTTCCAGTGCCTCATCACACTCACAGTAAAGAATTTCTTCCTAATATCTAATCTAAACTTGCCCTCTTTCAGTTTAGAGCCATGCCCCCTTGTCCCATCACTACATTTAAATAGAAGTCTTTGATAGCTGCTCCTGTATTATGTGAGGACCTGGCCTGGGAGAAGACACTCAGGCCCCTGATGCTTTCCCACAGATGGAAAGACCAAAGGCATCTCCTTGTGCCTTCCTCCCTCATGGAGTTTCTTCACATGCTCTATTCCATTTGGGGAGTGGGAAAGGTTCTTAGCACCTGAAAACATTTTGATTTTATTAGGAGCAAATTGCTCCTAATTGTGGAGAGGAATAACCACCCTCCCACCGCCCCTGGGGTTTGCTTTTGTTTAAGACCTAATTAATACATAGCTTTCCATCCCATCTGGAGAGCACAGGCAGGGAGCTCTGGTGGCCTCTGTACAACATTTTGACTGGCTGAAGGACTTCTCATTTTCCCTATCTGGGAATAAACCGCTGGCTGCCTGCACGTAGGCAGCCCAGGCACAGAGATAAGGCCCCATCTGCTTTTCTTTGCATCCAAGTTTGTAACCGTCACGAGTGGCTTGCCTGTACGCCGGCCTCCGAGGGGAGACCAGGAGGCTTAGGGGGGGTTTAGGAATTGGCCCCCGGGGTTGGCACAGCGCCACAGGCTGCCTGCAGAGCCTCCAGCCCTAAAACCCAGGCAGCAGTTATCAATCCAGTGCAGTGATGGGGAGGCGAAGGCAGTGGGGGGAAAGGTGGCAGGGAGGGACAGATGCTTTACCTAACTCTGGCCACCTCAGGGGTCTAATCTCAGACATTCACCTGGGCAGCTCCTGCAGCTGATCCGGGCTGCTCAGCCTCCTCCGGCGGGTGCCGCTGCTGGCAAACAAACACGCTCTCCCCTGTGCATGGAGGTTCTGGCCCTTTCATATAGACTAGATCCCTAAATTTTAGCCAGTCAGTCTAAGGGGAAGATCCCATGCCCCCAGGCAACTCACTGGAGGGAAGGCACACAGGTGGTCACAGCAGCGGCTGCTGCTGGGTTTGGACCTGGGGGTAACCTGGTCAAGGTAAACCCCCAAGCACCCCACTTGATATTGGAATGCACCCCTTGAACCGTGCACTGTTTTGACAATGCATCTTTAACATCAACTGGTCAGGACTGAGAGGATGAGAGGATTTTCCAGCCCCTGGCAGGATGTCAGGGCTGGAGGTGGAATGGAGATGCTGCCAAGCAATGCAAGCCCTGCTGCTTCTGGAAAGTGGGTCCAGCGCTTTTGGCACCCCACTGCAGGCAGCATGGGGGACTCACCCAGAAGGAAGAGTTATTCCCATGGGCCACACATGCCACCATGGCCATCTTAGGTTCATGCCTGTATTTCTGGCCACATGAACCTGCCACCATGCCGAGGATGGGGTGGGTTACCCCCTACACCCACTTTTCTCCTCAAGAATTGCTACCCAACCACTCCAAGCCTCCTGAGCCTTCCCTGTCTGGCATTAGTCTGCAGAGATTGGGAAATCCCACTTCTCCAACAAACCCCAGAGGACAGAGCCTGGCAGAAGAATCCTCTCTGTAATCCTGTTTACCTTCTCCTCCCTCCCTGCACTGAGTTCAACCAGACCCCATGGGGATTTACACATTTCCAGCTGCAGATTTTGTCTTAAATGGTCAAACCGTGTCCACTGTGATCCTTCGGGCAACAGCCCCTGCCTTGTAGGGGCAGGACAGCTGTTCATAGGCCTCTGAGAGCACCAGGGCATTTCTGGCAATTAATGTCAGTGATAACACTTCGTTTTACCCAGTTTCCTTTTCAGAGACTCAAAATCCTCAGCAGTGGGACTTGGTCTTGGTGGTACTCAGATCCAAGTGCTTCTGTGCTTTTTTAATAGCAAAACAGGGAAACTAGCTGAAGTTCCAGCTGTGCTCATCAGAGCTTCAGCTCTGAGTCCCCGGTGTGCAATGCAGTGTGGTCAGCCCAACATGAAGCCACTCAGCTTGGCCATAGCCAGGGGCAGAGCAGGCTTGAAGGACAAAAATAAATGGCAAAGGTGCATTGCCTCTGACTGCTGGACTGATTACCACTGTTCTAAAAGATTTATGGGCTGTTTTTAAGGGCAAGCTCCTTATGTGAGCTGGGGTGCTGGCTCCCATACAGCCATGGTGCCGTACAGCTGTGGGTTTTCCCTGTTCTTGAGGCTGGGATGTTTGTCACAGCCACAATCTGGCTGCAAGCAAGTGGACAGGGTGCAACCATCGCTTTGGGATGTTTTTTGGGCTCTGCCAGCCATCACGCCTGTCACCCGTGGGCATTTTGGTCATTTCCTCTCTGGCCACTCTTCCCCACCCGGCTCCCCTGCTCCCAGGAGATAAGGATGTGGAGATGACGGCGTGACCATATCGCCCCGCCGCAGGCGAGACAGGCTCTGCCTGATTAGTGCCGTGCCAATTTTGGAGGCGGCGTCCCACAGCACCCCGGGATGAGGGGATGAGCCTACCCTGCCAGGGGCTGATCTGCAGCCACAGAGCCTCAAGGAGGGGCAGCTCCACCACATGTCAGGGGCACACACATTTTGCCTGTGCTTATGCCACACATTTATCGGGCTGAGCAGCCCTCATCAGAAAGGCAGAAGAAAACAAACACCGCCCCAACAAACCAACCCAAACACAAGATACCCAACTCTTTGGGAAAGGGGCAGGTGAGCGGGTGCTGAGCATTGTGCAAAGAGCAGTGTGCAGTTCACCCCTTGCTTGCCCTTTGCTCGCCCCCAATGCCCCACTCTCAGGAGTTTCCTCCCCCAGGAGTAGGTACAACTATGCAGACTGTTGATTGAGTGGTTATTTTTTCTAAAAAACACACATGGCCTGCAACACTGTGCCCTGAACCCTTTTTTCCCCTTCTTTTTCGGCTCCTATAAATTCCCATGGCAAGACCAAGCCCTGCAGCCTGAAAACAGCTGCTCTGAGCTGTTCTTTCACCTCTTGCCATCCCAGCCCTCCAAATGCCAAATGCTCGCCCCATTCCAAACTTGATGGCAACAGCCATGTTCTGCTGGGAGGCAGAAGGAAAAGCCTGGACCTTGGGCAGCACAGGGACAGAAGGGTTTCTAGTCCAGAGGCAGGAGGCCAAAAACCATCAAGAGCAAGCCCTGGTGCCTGACAAGCGTAGTGGGGAGCTGAGCTCATTGCTTGGACTCTTGCACCATACATTGGGTTGCCCAAGGGCTTTGTGCACGACTAAAATCTGCAGCCCAGTTTTACGAGAATCTGTGACTAACAAAGTGGTCTGCCTTACCTAGGGAAAGTAGTCCCCTCAGCCCTTCCCAAGGGAAGGGCTGGCCTGCACCCTCTTTCCCGAGGGGATGCCAATACCATGGCAAGGCGACCATATCCTGAGCAGAAGAGTACCACCCTAACACCCCTCATTTTGGCTGCCACCACATTCTTACACCCTGCTTCCATCCCCAGATCTCACAGTACTCCAGTCTCCCAGCCAATGTCTGTCACCTCCATCCAAGGGTCCTCCTTGACCCCATTTTTCCCTCTTCAGATGTTGTCTCCAGCCCCAGCATGTGCCCACAATTAGATCTCTTCCATAATTACCAGCACCCTCTCTGTAGAACAACAGCTCCTGTTTACATTGGGATGGGGCTGAATGAGAAGTAGTCAGCCCCAGGTCCTCCATCCTGACAAAAAGGCAACATGCTTCACACAACAAACAGGAGGAGGAAAGCGTTTGAGATCTCTCTCATCTCCCCAGAATCTCTCTATACCGTTTACTCTGCCAGTAATTTGCAGTGCCATGTGCCCTTCCAATACTGGATTTACTAATGCAGCTCAGGCTCAGCTCTTTCTCCATGAGGCTCAGGGTCCATGTAAAATTTTGGGAGCAGTGTGGTGAAGCAGATTATTTCCCCCCTCAAACCCAAAGGCAGGGCAAACTGCTGGATAACAGCACTGCAAGGCTCCTCTCGCTCTCTGGCCAGAGTCCAGGGGTGTTCCTGCTGCTTTCCCTTGCCAAATCCTGAAGAAAGGAAGCAGCTGGTCAGTATACCCCAAAACCTTGAAAAACCACACCCCCCCCCCCCCCGCCCCCCCCCACTGGATTAGGGCCACATGCAAGCCTTCCTCTCAAGGAACACATTTTTCTCAGCGAAAGGGGAAGATTTTATTAAGTTAAAAGTTGAAGGGCACAGCGGAGCAGCTGCCACCTTGGGGAGGTTGGCTCGGGCAGGTGCAGTAGCAGCCTCACAGCTCCACTTCCCCAGAAAGGAGAAGCCCCGTGGCTCTGGGCTCCTGCCAGTTCAGGTTCTTGCAGGAGCCAAAAGGGCAGTCACAGAGAGAGAGCTCGATCATGCGGACTCTTGCCAAGGTGTCCTCTTTCAACCGTCTCAGGCAAGCACATCCATGGCAGATTGCCCCGGCAGCTCCCTCCTATGGCTTGCGTGTCTTCTCCGCAGGTCCCTGGGGGTGGCACAGGGAGGGGGAGCATGGTCCTTGCTGTACATCCCAGGGGGACCGTGGAGACATATGGAAGAGAGGGAGTATGTGCCAAAGGTGGCTGTGTGTGGCCAAGAGAAATGGGGCTAGGAAAGGGGGAAAAACCAGATTCTCTTTTTCAGGTTAGAAAAATGCTGGTGACGTAGTAAAAGTTGTCCTCCTCCTCTTCCCCTCCTTTCCATGGGAGAAAAATTCCTCTATAAAATATAATTTTCACATATAAAATCCTGAAGAAGGTGCATGTAAGGAGCCAGTCCAAACAATGTGCTCAGGTATGCAGGCAAAAAGGGTTCATCAAAAAAGCTTTGGGAGGGGAGTGAGGAGGTTGGGGGTGTGTGGGATTCCTTGCCAAGGTGATAACGGATGGGGATTCAACCTCTCTCTCCCCACAAGTGAGGAATGGAGCAAATACAAAACAAGAACAGATAACAAATGTAGAGCAGACCTGGAGAGAGACAAAACCACAAATGGTTTAGAAAGACTCCAGTGAGCACAGAAATGCCATCCCTTCAGCTCCCTGGGGAGATGGCAGGCTGGTGCCCTGCTACAGACCCACTCAGCACCCATCAGCAAGCGCTGGTGGAGCAAGCAAGAAGCAGAAGCACTCTGGACAACAGGACACCCTCGTTCCTGTCACCCTGCTTCTCCCCTGTGTGTGGCAGAGATGCCTGCAGGTGAGTGTGGGAGAAGGGCTGGGTCTAGTCGGGCCTGCTTTGATGCAGACCTAAAATTATCCTGCTGCGATATAACCACTTCAAAGGTGAAGGGAGCAGAAACACTGCCTACACGGGGAACGTGTAACTACCCACGCTGTCACCCAAGCCACGGGGTGAAGGCCAGCATTTGCCTGGCTCCCACAAGCAGCCTGGTTGAGCAGCGATTGGTGCTGGCTGCATCAAGAGCAGCACCGTGGAAAGGGGGCTGGGAGAACGTCAGGGACAACAGGAGGGCCAGGAGTGCAGGCCAAGAGGATGCGAGAAGCAGAGAAGGACGAGTTTAAGCCTAAAGTTCCAGAACTGAGGGGAGCAGGAGAAAATGGCAGCAGGAGAGTGGCAGCTCCCACGCCCCTGCAGCAGCCAGTCTCAGCCACCTGCCCCCGCAGGAGACGTCACAGCACCCCAGTGCTCACCGTTACTTGCTGTTGCACAGCGACTCCTTCTCCTGCAGAGCCGCCATGGCCAGGCGCAGGTGCTCCTTCAGCTGCTCGATCTCTCGCTCCGAGCGCACCTTGATGTGATTCAGCTCTGCATAGACATCTTGGTATTTCCCTGAGGCAAATCTCTTGTCCTGCCAGGGGACGGAGAGGGGTCAGGCAGGTTGCAGGGCTGATTTTAGGGAGGGTGGCAGCAAGATGAACCCAGCAGAAGAGCCAGCAGGTGAGGAGGGGAGAGCTAGCCCTGGGTTTGAAGCCCATCCCAATCTGGGTCATGCAGAAACCATTCAGAAGAGGAGCATGGAGGTATCACTTTAAAAATACCAGGCCAGGGAGGAAGGCAGATGCTGGTCCCATAGCAGCAGAGATCTGCAGCATCAAGTTGAGGAGGTGATGTGGGCTTTACCACTGCTTCTGTGCATGTGGGGCAACCATATGGGAAACATAACCCCACCAGGAATGCAGGCTACTGAGAGAGCCAGGCACAGCTGCTGATACGGCCAAAAACTTATGTGAGTAAGTTCACTGAATTCCAAAGCTTCTTTCAGCTTCCCCTTTGGCAGGGGCCTTTGAAAATTCCTCTGAAGGAGCTGCTGCCAGTGGAGGGAGCAGCACACTCAGAAACGGTGCCCGGGGAAACACATCCACTCAGAGAGGGGACAACCAGGGGAAGCAGAGCACCAGCCAGCCTTCATCCAGGTTTCCCACTTGCAAAAGTGTCTTGTCCATGCTTATGTGTGCATACATCTGGGGAAACCAGCAGCTAAGTCTGCGTGACTCTTCCCTTGTACTCTGCAGTCAGCAAGGACAAGCAGCACAGGTGACAAGAGGGTTTGTCTCAAGCATCCCATGAAAGCCAGCCAAACCCTGCTGATATGGAGCCCTGGTGCTTCCCTCCCTTCCCTCTCCTGCTGCTTCCCAATTGCTCCCAGAAAACACTGACCTTTTGCATCATCTGCAGCTCCTCCCGGAGGCACTGCACTTCCTTCTTTACGTACTGGAGCTCATTCTCCTTCACCCGCAGCAGCACCTGGGCCAGAGAAGGGGGACAGGAACCAGAGGTGACTCAAGAGCCACCGCCTCGGAAAGGCCGGCAGGCCCTGGCGCAAGCACGGCAGTGGAAAAGGAAGGAAGGGCCAGGAGGGCTGGGGCAGGAAACAGCGCAAGCAGCCTGCGAGAGCAGCGGAGGGGAGGCTTGCCTTCTGCTTCCTGCACCGTCCCCACTGCTCCATTCAGCACCTCCTCCCACCTGCTCCGAGCCAAAGCCATCAAGAAGAGAAGACCCCCGGGACGGGTGGGGATGGAGGCAGCAGGGCAGCCGGGGGACTCCCGTACCTCCAGCTCGCAGGAACTCCGCTCGTTGTTGTGAGAGGTGCGGTCCCCAGAGCCCCGTGACGAAATAAAGCTGCGCAGCTTCCCAATCTCATCCGACAGACGGGTCTGCAGCTCCTGCAGGCAAAGCCAAAAGATGTCAGAGTAGCCATGGCATGGACCTCTTACATGTCCTGACCATTCCATCTTCATGCCAGCCCTTGTCCAGCTTAGAGACCATGTTGTAACCCCCGGTCCATAGGCAATGGCAGCATTTACATCCAGCAGAATACACTCGCCATATTCAATGCCACAGTTAAGACAGCCTCTAACTCTTAATCTTTTTCTTTCTGATGATAAAATCTCAGAAGGGAAGAAATATGAACAAATAGGGGAGTTTTAACAGAGGGGCTGTGCTGTGAGGGAGGAACATGCTCCAGTGCTCCACAGTCTCTGCTGGCAGGAAAGCCCTTCTCTTGCCTGATTTTTCCGGAGGAGGTCCTTCCCCTCCTGCTGACAGCGCTCCAATATCTGCTCCCGCTCTTCTGCCTTCTGGGTGAGCTCCCCAATTTCCAGGCACTTTTGGGAATACTGCTCAGAAAGCACCTGCAGTTCCCGCTTCAGCGACTCCACGTCCAACCTGCCAAAGAGGCACCAGCTCATCGCTGCCCCAAAACCCTTTCCAGCTCCTGGCCCCTGGCATTGCCTTTCCCCCTGCCATGGCCAGCCTCTGCCCACATCAGTCGCTAGCACAAAACAATGATCCCTGTGAACCAGAGCTTCAGTTCCCACACTCCTGCACATGAGCGCTGTGCTTCTTGGAGCTCCAAGCCAGAAGAAATGGAGGAGCTTTCCATAAAGAAAATAGAGGGGAAATAGCAATAGGTATGAGGGAAGTGCTAGAGGGGAAAAAAGCCAAGCAGGGGACAAGCCTCCCTGCCCTACGGCTCCAGCAGCCCTGGGAGCCACTACTGGGCATCCAGTACTCCTGAGGAGGGAGCTGGGGAAGTGGCAGGAGGAAAAGTTTGGGGCTAGATCTGCAGATGGAGTGTGGTGACGCTGGCGCAAGGCGGCATCATCGGACAAGTGGAGTGAGAGAGGTGCTTTCTTACTGGTGCTGCTTCTGGAGGGCTTCTGGGAGAGAGCTGCACTGCTGGAAGCTCCGTGTCCTGCCCAGCTCCTTATTCATCTCCTCCCGGTGGGCTTTCTTCAGCGCCTCAATGGCTGCAGAGGGGGACAATGAGAAATGAGGGATCAGGCTGTGCCAGCTTCATGGAAAACACACTAGAAAACTAGCTAAGCTCTTGCCACTGCAGGTTTCCAGATCTGTCTTTGCAGATTCCTCCTCTTTCCCTTCTTCCCTCAGGGTATCCCCCACCGTCTCCACACTCCAGGATCATCATGCTGCCAAGGGGACTAACACAGGGCACTGTGGGAGCTCTCTACCACTTCTGCCAGCCTTGCCCACCTACAAGAAGGTGCTGGTCCCCTTTCACCCATCCACAGAGACATGACCCCATTTCCTTCACTATCTTTACCACCCCATCTCCACCAGCACAGTCAGTGTGAGAAGCACCAAAGCTCATGCTCCAAGGAGCATCAGCCTTGCATCAGCACAGTCAACAGTGTGGCTCCAGATGACTGGGACCACTGGCTTCTTGCAAGAGACACTGGGGAGGGGCAGGAGGGACCCAGCTGAGCAGGGGCACAGCTTGGTGTTCGCTCCTACCTGCTGCCGTTGCCGCTGCCTCCTCTGCCAGGAGCCGCTCCTTCTCCTGCCGCAGCCGCTCCAGCTCCCGCTGGTGGTGCCTCTGCAGCTCCTCCATCACTTGCTGGTGAGACGACTCCATCTCAGCCAGGCTGCGCTCACAGGCCTCCTGTTGTGAGGAGGAAAGGAGACGTGAGAGACCAGGAGAGAAGAAGGAAGGGCTTGGGCCAGGACGGGCACCCGGCTGGGCTGATGTTTGCCTTTGCAAACTTCACCCAAGTCCAGGGACATTTTGAAAGTAGTGAGACTACTGCCCAGGAGGGTCTTTTCTTTCTGAAAGTGAGGTGGCACTTTAATCACTGAACACAACCATTTGACAGGGACACACATCTTGCAACCCCCCTTCGTGCTTTACAGAGGAAGAATGCTCCTCTGGCTCTTAAAACGAATGCAGC
Organism: Corvus kubaryi; assembly: GCF_017639235.1. Taxonomy (NCBI): domain Eukaryota; kingdom Metazoa; phylum Chordata; class Aves; order Passeriformes; family Corvidae; genus Corvus; species Corvus kubaryi. Next base: position 15,570,297 of record NW_024582061.1, on the reverse strand, counting down.
AAGACAGGAACATCTCTCTTGGTCCAAGAGCTGGGAATAACATGCCCAACACCACAGTCCTGACTCTACACTAGGCTGCACTGCCTGGCTGGAAGAGATCATCAGTGGGAACTGCATCTCAGTATCTGCCTTTTAAATGAAGCAGCATCCCCTGGAATCAATGAAAACCGAGCCTCCTCTCCTGAAAAGTGACACCCTGCACTGCCCTGTGACCTGACAGAGGCTGCCAAAGAGCCCTCCCCATGGCCTAATGGTTAGGGATCCTCCTCACACAGCTCTCCCTCCTTTGTGATGGCCCTGAGACCAAGGGGATGATTCTTTCTATGCTGAGTGCTGTGGTTAACTCGAGTTAGAGCAAAGCAAAGAGGTTCCCATCTTCATGCTATGCCTCCACTCCCCCTCCAGATGCTGGCAGCACCTCCCTGAGCCTCTCAGGAAGGACTTGCTCACCAACAAGCCATGCCATTATTATTAATAGCCTGGGCCTCAGAGACATCAGCAGAGAGCTAGGAAGACATCCCCCAGCAGCCCCTTGCCTTCCTATTCCTTCCCCACTAAGGCAAAGGCTCATACAGAAGACACTGGAACATGTGTAAATGCAAGCCCTTCCTGGCTACTCCTCTCTACTGAGATGAGGGAAGCTGAACAGAACAACCAAAGGAGAGGAAAAGGTGAGGAATTTGGTGATCTGTCCACAGACCAGCTGCAACCCTTGGCAGACTGAGAGAGAGAGAATCCTTTGGGGAACAGCCAAGTTTGGCCTCAGATGTGAAATGCTGGCTTTTTGAGCCAAATTATTAGGAAGATAAGGAAGTTCCTCCCCACTGCTTTTGCTTTTTTTTTTTTTGACCATAAAGAGGCCTGTGAGCTGTAAATATTAAATCACAATAACACAGAGACTGGTAAGTGTCTGGGCTGGGTGCTACAGGGCTTGGGTTTCTTTATCTGTGCTAGGTACAGCCGACCCTCTGCAACAGACTTCACCAGCCCCAATTCCCTGCCCTGCCAACCCCCTCTGCCCCAGTATCTTCCAACATGTAAGGCCCATCCTGAGAACCCCACTATGTGGTAGAACAGCAGCCTCCCCACAGGAAATCCCTGTGGGATGTAACCCTGCTTGCTTTGGACGAGTCCATGAGAGGGCAAAATAAATAAACAAAGAAGTGAGAGGCTGAAGCATGAGCAAATTCTGCTTTGCTGGCTCTCCCACGTGCTGTCCCAGCAAATGAATGGGCTGTGCTGTCAAAGTGACCTTCAGGGCTCAGGCTGTCCCCAGGGACTGACTGACTGCTTTTAACAAGACACTCGGGAGCCCCAGTTAGCAAGAAGCACATGTGGTGAGCAGCAAACCACCAGGGAATGACCAGAGGCTCCACAGGAAGCTGCTGACCCACTCCTGAGCTGGGGGACAGCTTACACCCACGGCCCAGGCCAGCATCATGTCCACACACAAAGCGGGACACAGATCCTGCACCTCTCCCCAAATTCTCCTTCTCTCCCTTTGTGACCCTGGCCCCTTTAAGGCCAGGCAACATGCACCAGCCTTTATGTAATTAACATTGATTACAAACAGGCCCAGTTAGGGTCACCACGGCAACCCAATGATTAGCAATACCTGCTCGTCAATAAGCTGAGTCCCAGCATTTCCCAGTTTGGTACTGGGAGTGACCCCCGGGCCCGAGTCCTGCACCCTACTCACCTGTGAGATGTACCCTCGGGGCACATGGCTGTCTCCCTGGGATTTTGCTGCCTCCCGAAGGCTCTCATTTCTGGCCCGGCAGGACTCCAGCTGTGCCCGCAGTGACTGGATCTGTGCCAGGCAGGACAGAGAAAAATGTTCAGCCAATAGTGGAAAAGTGCCATGGCCTGATCAACGTGCCACATCCAAACCCTGGGCTTAGGGATGGGGAGGACAATGCATGGCCAATGGAGGCATCTGCTTCCCCAGTAGCCTGCCAAGGGACCAAACTGTCAAAGCCAGCCCCAGCCTGGTTAGTGCTAGTGAGGAAAGGAGGAGACATCCCAGCTTTCAGAGGTGGAGGAAACCACCACTGCACTTTCAAAGGCTGGCAGGTGAAGTGCTTGCAGGCTTGGGAATAGCCAGAGAAGAAAGGCTGTGAATGTACTCCCAGGAAACACAGATTCCACACAAGTAGTGCCACTAAAGAAATTATCCTGGACCAAAACATGGTCTGGGGAACCTCTGCAGGTGTGTGAGAGCTGGCCTCTTGCCTTACATTACCAGATTGCAAAAGTTTCCATGCATTCGAGGAGTCAGAAGGAGCTGACATCTCCCTGCACCTCTGCCTTGCTCTTCTGCAGAGCCTCCTGCTGCCAAGGACCACATTAAGGGGCCACCAGAACCCCAGTTTCAGGGAGGAGGGATGCTCTTACCTCCTTTTTCAGCGCCTCACTGGTGTCTCCCTGCCCTCCCTTGCCCTGGTTCAGCAGTGCTGTCAAGGGCACCCGCTGCAAGTCCTTCAAGGGCAGGCGTTCCAGCTCCAGCCACTTCTTCTCTATCTCCTCATTCAGACGAATTCGTTGGTCCTCTGAAAGTGGAGGAGCGGGGAGGTCCTGCTCCCCGACCTTGCGGGAGGAGTCTCCTGCTGGGCCATCGCTGTTGGGGACCCTGCCATCGGGGCTCTCAAACCATTTCCGCCTCTCCTCCGAGCGCATGGCCAGATCTCGCTCCAGCTCCTCGTACTTGGGAGTTCGGTCGGAGATCCTCAAGCTCCCTTTCGTCCTCTGCAGGGACGCCTGATTCCCGGGGTCTTGTGGGAAGGGAGACAGCTCCACGTAGTCAAAGGCATGGCGCTGCCCATCTGCCTTCCAGTGACTGCCCTTTGAGTTCCCCTCGGAGCCCGAGCCCAGCCGCTGCTGCTCCTCCGCCCGGAGTGAGCCTTTCTGGGGAACGCAGTTACGGAAGTTCTCCTTGTTGCACTCCGAGAGTCTGAAAGCAGAGCAGCAACTGGTGAAGGAGAGGCACCATGTGGGAAAGGATGCCAGCAGAGACACTACCAACTGCTCAAGGCTCAGACCCTCACTCAGCTCAGCCTTACAAAGCCCCACCCTGGGCGCAGAGCTGGGCCTGTAGCATCCCATCCCTCAGGGAAATGGATTTCTCCACCAGGCAGCAAGGATTCACCCTGGGTCCAGTGTAACCAAACCCTTTTCAGAAGGAGCAGAGGACAGGGCTGGTCTGGGAGTGCTGAGATTTCCAGAGGGGCCTTCCTGGCCCCTGCCTGTCAGGGTGGAGGGACAGCAAGGGAGAAGAGGACAAGCAGCACTGGGCAGCTCTTACTTGGTGACGTCTGGAGCACTGACTGGGCGCACATTCTTCCTCAGGGCCTCGATCCAGTTGCGCCGGATGCCAGAGGTCATTGCTGACAGGGTGAAGACGGCATCCTTTGTCTGCAACAGGGAGGTGACAGAGGCCCTGTCAGCACCTGGTGGAGGTGCAGCAGCTCCCACTTGTTCCCTGAGACCCACAGGCACTGGCATACACAGGTGCTGGGCTGTTAGAAAGGCTACCCTCTGTCTCAGGCTCCTGGGGACAGGTAGAGAGTTGGGAGAGGAGATGTACGGTTTGAGAGGGAGCCTGTTACACTTCCTTCATGAGACTACCTCCAAGCAAAGGCAAAAGAAACCTTGCTGGCACACTGGGCCAAACATGCACTGGTGCAATCCAGCTGTTCAGGTGCTGGGAGTCAGGTGCCAGCACTGGTGTACAGCAGCAGGGCACAGGGAAACCCAGACCATGAAGTGCCCACCCCCGCACATCCACAGAAATACCATTTCTCACGCTGCCTTAGCAGCCACCTCCTGCTGCTACAACAAACAGCCAAGGACAGAACTGTACTGGGGCTGGATCCAGGGTACAGGTTGTCACTCAGAGCGTGGTCAGCCAGGTTACATCGAGATCTGCAGTGTTCACTGCTCCCCCCCGCAGCTGTGGAAAGTTGCCTTGGTCAACATGTCAATTAGACACTCCTGGCATTTAGCTTGGCTCCTGGACTACCTCCAGCACAGCCTTCAGCCAGCCCTGCAAAGCCTCCTCCTCCTCCTTCCTTCCTTTGCAGGAGGGCAGCCCTGATGTCCCAGAGCACTGTCACCCATGTGTCAAATAAACAACCTTGGGCCACCACGCTGGCACAAGATCTGTATGAATTGCCTCTCAGCACCTTGGCACAGGGACGGAGCGCACATTCCCACCCCGTGTCCCTTGGGGCTGCTGCTCCGTACACGCGGTGCCGGACACTCACGTGTATCTGGAAGCCGTAGTTGCGCTGCACCGCGAACTCCGTCACATCCGTGCAGGAACGGAGGTCGATTTCTCCGTCAAGGTCATCAGCCTGCAATAACAGTCACCCGCTAGGACATCAGTGCTCAGCCAGCTTTGAAAAATGCCACCTCTGCCTTCACCCCACAGTCCTCTGGGAGCCAGGCTCGGCTCTTCGGGAGCCAGGCTCAGTTCCCCAGCACAGCACGGCCTCTTCTAACCCAAGGGCTGCCAGCAGCATGGACGGAGAGCATCCCAGATGCCCAGCCACAGGACCAGCCCTTCTCCTCACCTCCCACCACTTATGGTCCCCCCAGACTTTGCCACCCTGCCTTCATCCTCTTTGTCACCTCTTGGCAAAGAGCAGCTTGGCACCTCTGCCATCCTTCAGGAGGACATGGTGCTGTCGCTTGTCCCTGAAGCACCCTGGTCATGCCAGAGCTGTGCTCCTCTCCCCGCTGGCCAGGAAGAAAGGGCTGGCAAAAGGCTGGCCATGCTTACCTCCTCTGCGTTCGAGTCCCGGTAATACCTCAGGCTCGAGTCAGTCAGCACAAACCAATGTTTCTTCCACTGCAGGAGCATCAGGCAGGGGGAGGGAAGGGAAAAGACAGGAGGGAAATGGATAGGCAGTTACCAGGGAAAGTGTAGGAGCAAGGAGGGACGCTCTGCACTATGACCTCTTGGCCTTCTCTTCCCCCTCCTCCACATCCCTCTCAGATCCCCCTCATGACCCTCAGCTGGGGGAGAGGCACTCATGAACCTCTGTGTCCACACACAGAGAGAGGCACCTCCACCAAAGGTTTCCTGCTGCCTCTCCCAGCAGGAGAGACCTCAGTGAGCAAGGAGGAAGGAAATCAGCTGGCTCACCGAGGCTCTCTAGCAACAGGGGATAGGGGAAGAAGCAGACTCTCATGTGGGGCTTACCTCTCCTGGCTCGTCCAGGATGGACATCCATCCCTTCTTGAAATTGAGAAGATCCGGCTGGAAAACAAAAACCAGAGAATTACTGTCTTGGAGTTACCCACAAAAGGGCTTTCCATGCCAGGGGGTAGAAGGTGAGTCCCCAGTGGCAGAAGAGAAATGGGAATAGCCTTTTAGGAAACTCATGGGGGTATGTGACCCTCTGGCAAAGGAAAACTGGGCATAGCTCTCAGCAGCAGGCAGTCATTCCTGTAAGAGGGAGCAGGAGATAAGGGAAGAGGTTTAAAAAAAATAAAGGAAAATATGCAGCAAAGAGGTTTCCACAAGGTGCCTCAGAGGTATTTATTCAGAGAGGGGGAGGCAGGGACAAGGAGAGTGGGCAGAAGGGAGTGCTCCACCACCTCCAATAGGGCTTGCCTCAGAGATGGAGGCAAAGCCACAAAGAACCAGACACGCCTTGTCCCAACCCTGGCTGTCCGTGCCCCAGAGCTATGTCCCTCTGGTAACTTCACCACCAATAATTTATTAAAAACATAGTAGCTCAGCCCTCACCAAAAACCTACAGGAGGCAATTCAACAGCTGTGAAAACACGCTGACTTTAAACGATGTGCCCCAGGGTAGAGATGAAGTCAGTGCTTGATCCTCTCCCTTCTCCCTCCAAGGTTCAACCCTCTCTGAGATTCCGAGAGTTTTTCCCTTACCCAGCTCTTTCTGCTCCCTCCCACTACAGAGCCTGCCCTCTGCCCAGCCACAGCTACAGAAGATAAGGATGAAGAGAATTTCACCCAGATCACCCTGCGCCACAGAGAAGTTTCCCCACACTCTGCCTCCTCCTAACCTCATGTCGCTGGTGCAGCATCCCAACCAGTTTATCTTCTTCGCAAAGTGGAGCACCAGAGAGCTGACTCAGGGGAACCTCTCTCCCTGGCTTTGCCCTCAGCTAAACAGGCTCAAGCTGGTCCCTCCTCCCAACCCTGCTGGCTCCCAGGAAGTTGCACCATCAAAGAATTCAGTCCAACGTCTCTTCTCCCATGGAAGGCAGTTTGCCAACCTGCCCCTTCTTCTGCAGCCGAACTAGGCAGGGACAGTGCTGGAGAAGTCATGGTACCAGAGCTGGACCTCCCAGAGGTCCAGTACCAGACCTGCCAGTCCAATGGAAGCCACCAGAAGTCCCCACATGTCACAACCACAAGCTGAGACAGAGCCGCTGAGAAGGAGGTGACACAGCAAGCCGATGGCCACTCCACATCCCCTGAACAAGCCCAGTGGCCAGCCACAGCTGCCCCACAAGCCCAGCTCCTTGGCTGTACAGACAGGCCAAGCCTTTCCCTGCTTTCACCTCCCTGAGCTGCTGCTCGTGGGTTACACCCAAGGTTATGGGGAGGCAAGAGCCGAGTATGTGCCGGCCCACCCTGGCACTCTGGCTATTGGTTCGAGCAGGAGCAAGGAGTCCTGCCAAGGAGAGGGTCACCGCCCGCTACAGCTTCAGGCCTGGCCAGAAGCATCCGGCAGCCCCGAGCTCCCTGGGAAGGGAGGGAAACCAGAACGAAAGGACATGGGGGGCTCCCAAACCTCACCTCCTGCTGAGGTGAGAGGCACTGCTGGCAGCTAGGAGAAAAGGGACATTTATGCATCCTCATCAACCCAGACGTTGTGGTGGCTCCACTGCTGCCCTAAGAAAGCACCCCAAAAATTAATTCTTTCTCCATGGCAGAAGCTCCACCCTTTTTCCCGTTATTCCTTCCAGCCTGGTGACTTAAGCTCCAGCTCTGAATTCAGAGTGGTTAGAGGGAAGGAAAGGAGACAAAACATCAAAGTACAACCTCCCCCCTCCTGGGACACACGAGCGCTCAACAGAAGAGAGAGAGATGGGCAGGCTCCACAGAGGCAGAAAAACAACATGGGGAGAGAGGGAGCAAAAGGAATCCTGGCTGGGGCTGCCGTACAGATCAGCTGGGTCTCATCTTATCGAGGATTTACAATCTCAAAGCATTAGTTGCCAAAATAATTAATATTAATGGCATGCATGTCGCTGGGAAAACTGCCACGAAGTCCTGCCAGAACTGCTGCCCCCAGTGCAGTGCCGGGGCCAGAAAATCCCCCTGGAGGTCTTCTCCCAAGTAGGCAAACTGCACAGGGTTTCTGCTTTCCTTGCCAACCCTAGACATGGAGCTGCAGCTCTATAGAATTGTCTTTGAACTATTCTTGTCATAGCGGGGTCAGTACCATAAGCTGAGGCCTACTTGATATACAAAGTACTTAAAACCACTTTTCTTCCCTACCCCACAACCAAATTCGGTCTCCTCACCCAGCATAAAAAGCTCAGGGTACTGTCAGAGAAGAGCGTGGGGTTCAAACAGAACCTCATCCAGAGGAAACGGCCCAGCAGTGGGAGGAGGAAACATCCAGGAAAGCCGAGCTGCTGGGAGAGATCCGGGTGCCGGAGATGCAATGATGTGGCAGGATGCACCCCCAGCAAAATGCATGGCCCTGCAGCTCGGGGCTGCAGATGGCTTGGGAGATGGTGGCAGTGATTTCGCCCAGTTGCATCCATACCCACCAGAGTTTTACATTCAGCCCCACAGCTGGCCAGGTAGAGGCACTGGAGGGGGTCTCAGGCAGCTGGGGACATAGGTGATATCTGGAAAGACTGGCTTGCAACAGCAGGTTAAGGAGCGGCAGCTGCCTGCTCTGGTTGAAGAAGGGCTACAGGGAAGGTGATAACAGTCTGTAAGTATCCGAAGAATGTAAACACCAAAGAAGGAAAAGGGACAGGGTGGGAGCAAAGGAATGGCTCCTGGGTGGTACTGAGGCGCCAGGATGGAGAAGTGGAGGAGAAGAGGCTGCAGAAGGCTGAGAAAGCTCAGTGTCCAAGCAGGATGGTCAGGTGTGTCCTTTCATCACCAGCCTCTGTCATCACGGTGCCTCCTGCTTTTCCCAAAAGCTCCTCAGGACTGCAGGTTCTGGGGCACTGCTTCCTCTCACCTCCGGGAGATAGTGCAAGGGGCTCTCAAGCCTCCCGGAAAGCACAATGTCTCCTCTAAAAAGGGAACCCGCTCCACAAGGGGTGGGCCCCAGGCCAAAACACAAAGCAAAACCGCTCCAGCTCACTTGGGTGAAAGCGAAATCACTCCCAGGCTGGAGCACACACGCAGCTCCCGAACCTACACGTGCAGTAAGAAGAGCCAGCGGGCGACGAGCTGTCCCTTTCCCACCGCCCCCGTGCGAAAGGCCGGCGGGCACGGCCCAGCCTGTCACCTCCATTACCCCGCTGGGGCCGGCAGCCGCCCGTGCCAAGGAAGGCTCGCCCCAGGGGTGGGATGCTCCCTGCCCCAAACCGCATCTGTTTTCCCACAGCGAGCAGGAGCTCCCCACGCCCGGGGGGACCACGAATTTCGCATCCGACTGCGGTCATCGGTGCGGTGAGCTGGCCCGGCCTCAGCCCAGTCCACGCTCACACTTATCGGGGTGGGGTGGCGCCCGCCGGGGGCGAAGCGGCCGCGGGGAGCCCCCGGCGGTGATGGGCAAAGGGAGCCAAGGAGGAACCGTCACAGCCTCGAGTTCCGGAGACAGAGTCCCCCGGGGAGCGGCGGCTCCAGAGACCCCCGGAGCGGAGGGACCCCCGGAGGCGGCGGCTGACAGCTGGGATCCCCCGCCCCTCCCAGCCCCGGGCTGTCCCCCGGGCTCCGGAGGAGTCCCCGCGACCACCGCCCGCCCAGCCCCGAACCCCAGGTCCCGACTCACCGTCATGGCGGGGGCGCCGCGGCCGCCGGGGCCGGGGCCGGGGTCGCGGCGGGGCCGGGCGCTGGCAGCCGGGACTCCTCCGGAGCCCGGGGGACAGCCCGGGGCTGGGAGGGGCGG
>NW_024582061.1:15529720-15560835 GCF_017639235.1 Corvus kubaryi | reverse complement strand
AAAGGAAAAGGAAAGGAGGGGGGAAAAAAGAAAACCACCCCAAAAAACTTTTCTTTCCTCCCCCCCAGAACTTCCTGGGAGGACCCGGGCAGGCCAATGGCAGCCGCCGCCACCGCCCCGGCCGCCCGCAGCCAATGGAGCCGCCGGGGCGGGCGAGGCCGCCGGTCGGCACGGAAAGGGGCGGCGGCCCCGGGGCGTTGGGGACGGGACGGGACGGGGCCGATGCTGGGGCTGAGCCGTGTCCCCTTCCCGCCCCGCTGGCCCGGGAAAGGTGAAGCCCTGGGAGGGACGGGCTGAGCCGCTGCTGCCCCGGGAAGGGACTGCCAGGAGCCCAGCCCTTACCCAGGCAGGGTTTGCTCTCAGGCTGGGATTTTTCGCAGGCAGGGGTTTTCAGCAGTGCACACAATGGAGTCCTCGCCTTGGCTCCTGGGGCTGCTCGGTTTTATCCAACGAGCCACCAACTGAACCTCTCTGGGCACGTGGCAGGGGTGGTAGGAGGTCATGGGGAGACTCCGGTGCCCCTGGAAAGCCATGCCATCTGGCCTCAGAAAAGGAAATTGCTAGAGAGGGTCCCAAAGGAAAAGGGGAGAGGGACTGTGCATCACAAAATGCCAGGCTCAACCAGGCAATCATACTGAGGTGATGCTTCTTGCTGCAAGGCAAAGGGAAGGTGCCAGAGCTCAGTGCTGAAGAAACCTGGCACAGATGGGGCAATCTGGCCCTGTCATACAGGGTGAGTTCAGGCTTTGGGCTCCTCTCTGGCCCGATGCAGGGAAGTGAGGGAAAGGATGCCACCCGTTTCAACTTTCAGAGGCCTTTGACAACCTCTTTCCTGGCTGCAGTTTGTTCTTGTATGAAGAACAAAGCCAGGTCCTAGCAGAGGATGACCTGGCCAAGATGACTGATGGGCACGGGGGGACAGAGGCAGGAGCTTGTGTGCAGCCACCAGCTACATGGGCTCCCGGGATACTTTCTGCAGCCCTCCAAAGCTGCTGCAGTGCCATTTCACAGGAGCGCCAACACAATACACTGTATCTTCTTTCACACCACTAAAGCCCACTTCATCCCCATAAAACCCTCCGTGCTGTCACAGCACTGGCCAATAATAAAGCAAAGAAAAGCAGCTATACTGAGATTTTAGTCCCAGGTCTACTGTTCGCCCTTCTCTGGCTTTATAAAAAGGCTCTGTGCCTCAGTTTCCCCACTCGAGACATGGGTGAAGGACAAAGTGAAGGGGAGTGTTAGTGAGCATTCAGGACATCATAGGAAGGCAGCGCCATGCTCAACCTGCTCGGATCAAGTGCTGGAGACCTCGGTCCTGCCCACAGTGACCCCCAGAGAAGGGCAGCTGCCCTTCCTCACAATTCCCAGGGCCTGGCCCCTACCTTGTTGCGCTTCTTACTGGCATTCAAATGTGGCTGTGGGCTTCCTGAGGAGCCAGTGCTGCTTTGCGGTGTGAAGGTGCTTCCACCCAGCTGGGGCTGCAGGGGAGAAAGCAGGACCTGAAGCCATTGGGGTTTAGTCCTCACCTCAGTTTCCCAGATCCAAGCATCCATCTCCTGGCGTGGGCCAGAGAGGAAAGCATCTTGTCTCCTCCCAGTGCCAGGCAGGCAGCAGAGTTTCCCCAGAGAAGCAGAGGATCTGAGGGAACTGGTGCACAGAATTGCAGCTCAGGGCACCCACCCAGTCTGTGCTTGCCAGTTTTAGGCCTTGCAGTGTCCCCATCACCTCTGGCTCCTGCCTTACTCACATGGTAAATGAGAAGACTCTTGTTCCTCCAGTCACTTTCCAGTGGCTTCTCAGGGTTGTGTGTATCTTGTGCGAGCTTGGGACCCTTCCAGTCCTCCTCCCGATCCTGTACTGGACTCTCAGGCCTTCTCCAGCTGTCATCTGACCGTAGTCCTACATCCAGACACCTAGCAGGGTTTTTCCAGTCCCTTTCCAGCTGGCGCATCACATCTGCATGGCACACGGGCATCTCTTGGCGCTTCCAGTCCTTCTCCCGCACCTGTGCTTGGTGGGCATCCCCCCAGCCCCTCCAGTCCTGCTCCAGTGGTCGTGTTGGGCTCATGGGGCGCAGGGGCTTGCCTCGGCCTTTCCAGTCACTGCTGGTGCCCTTAGAGGGTTGGGAGGATGTCAGCTTTTCCCGCAGGCTCTGCCAGCTGCATTCAGATGGCTTCCTGGGCCCTGCAAGGTGCAGCGGCTCCCCTGGCTTCGCTCGTTGCCTCTCTGCCCACCACACCAAGCTGGGAGGGGAGCTCTCCTTTTGGCTTTTCCTTGTCCTCTCTGTACGTCTCCCAGGACTGAGGGCCCGTGGTGGTGGCCCTGCCCGGCTCAGCCTGACATTATCTGAGCCCTTCCCAGCACTTGTGGGGTGCAGGGAATCTCCTCGGCTCTTCTTCTCCAGTGCTTGCCGTATACCCCCTGCTTGCCAGGTGGCTCGGCCCCTCTCCAAGTTTGGGGACCGGGCAGGCTCCCCTCGGCTTCTCCAGCTTTTCTCAGTGCGACAGGGACGGTTCAGGGGCTCTCCTGCTCTCTTCTCCAACCTGCGGGCTGGGCTTGCAGAGCGTGGGCTCTGGCTGCCTCTCTCCAGCAGCCAGCCAGGGCTGGCAGGGCGTGGGGAGTCCCCCCGGGTCCTGTTTGCCTTCTCGGGGTGCCGAGCTGGGCTGGGGGAACGCCGGGTCTCCTTGGGGTCTCTGCTGCGCTGCTCAAGCTGCCAGGAGAGTCGCTGACCCTAGGTCACAGGGGAGAGAGAGCAGAGAGTCCTCTTAAAAAAAAAGTGCCAGTGAGCAGAACAAGATGGGATTAGGGCTGGCAGGTGATTTGGTTAAATGTTTCCCCAGAGAACCCTTGCATTCCTGTGCATGGAGCCAGTCCATACTGCAGAGAAGCCTCTTGTACCCAAAGGGTGAAAGGGCTGCTGCAATTCAAGCAGCAAGGGTCCCAGTCCATGACAGCAGGACAGCTGGGATTAGAGGGAAGAGGGAGAAGGGGAATGAAAAAGGGAAGCATGTGACAGAAATAGAGGAAAATGTGGCAGGAAAAAGCAACTCAGCTTGGAGAGTTGGCATGAGGTCCTGCTGTGCAGCCAAGCCTCACCTCCCTGGGCAGGCTGGGACTGGACCGCCTCCGAGTTAGGTGGCCTTTGCTGGGTGGCACCGGCGTCTTGCCATCGAGCCGGTCCACACGGCCCTCCTCCAGAGCCTGGAAGGCCTCCAGCGTCTCTGATTTCCTGTGGGCACACACAGTTGGTCCAGCTGCCACCCTGCTCAGCTTGGAAGCAGAGCCCCTGCAAACCCTGCTCCACCACAGCCTGACCCCACAGACCTCCACCTGCCCCAGACACTGTGTGCGCCGTAGCCTCTCCCTGTCCCCATCAGCCACCTCAGCTTTCATATCCTGCTGCCTCACCATGTCTTCTTCACACTATTCCTCAAGCTTCCCTCCATCTTTACATCCCACCCACTCGCCCAGGATAATTTCCCAGTCCCTCTTTATGTCCCCGCCTGCCCTGTGCTACCAGTGCTGGAGCTGCTCTTGCCTCTCCAGCCAAAGCTCAAACAGCTACTGGGTACTTTTTGGCATCCCCCATCATTTCCTGAGTGGCTCCTACAGTGAATGCAGAATCCCTGGGGAACTATTGATGCTGGGACTGGGGAACACCTCTTTCCTTCCCTTTTTACTGGTGGGAGCCCTGCTTTGCAGCATGTCCTGCAGCTTCCAGGTGGCTGTGAGGATGAGGAAGGTGGGCTGCTCCCTTCCAGCGGTGCAGCTTGTCTCCACCCTTCCAACAGCCTCAGCTGCCTGTGTGCCACAATGGAGGAGGCTCTGGGCCTAAACCCAACCCTTGCTTTGAGGGAAATTTAAGCACAGCTGAAAGCTGAGCTCTGCCGTCTAGCCCTGCCTTCCCCCTGAAGCACAGCGATTCAGAGGTGGGGGCCCCCCAACAGCGTAGAAGGGCAATCCCCAGCCTCTGACCACTGCGGAGTCCCGCTGCTTCTCACCTGCGTTCGCATCCAAATATCCTCTCCACCTCCACTCGGCCAGGGCTGAGTGTCCGGGAACCATAGCGGTCAACAGCGTCCCGCTGGCTGAGGCGCTTGGCCTTGGGCAGGTCTGCCTGCACCGTGTACTCCTGCCTCTCCAGCCCGTGCCGCCCCTCTGCAGCCCCACCGCCGGAGTGGCCGTGGGACTCCCAAACCCGTGGGCCAGAGAGGTGCCCACTGCCACCCAGGGGGTCACTACGGGCCGGCGGGGAGCCAGCTGGGGCACGCGGCAGGGTGGATGCCCAGGGAGGGTCAGTTTTTCGGTGCTTTGGCCAGCTCTCCTCGGGCTTCTGGCTGGCAGCACGGCGCTCTGGGACGGGGAGAAGGCCGTTACTGGGGGAGGCGCGAGCGACGCGGGATGCCACCACGTCCACGGCAAAGCAGGTCTTCGGAGGAGAGCTAGAAATGGTCCAGGAGGGCAGAGATAAAACCCAGACTCCCTCGAGGCAGGGTGGGAGCACTGGAACACAGCACTGCGAGCCGAGGGCATGCCAAACCATGCAGATAGAGAACACCCGAGATGCCCACAGCTCACGGTCAGCACACACACAGATGGACTCTCACGTAGTGCCCATGGATGTGTTGAACACTTCCTGGGACTGGAATTAGCTAAAGAGATGCTAAATCTAAATAGAGATCTGCCTTGAACCTCAGAGACCCCTGGGTGGAAAGCAGACCAGAACCAGGATCTCACACAGGAGCAAACCAAGAGTACCTGCTTTCAGCGGACAGATTTCTTTCCTAAAGCCCTGGGCTTCAGTTCTCACCCAGGATCCGGAGGGAACAGGCTGAGCCCACCTGGGTCTGTCTGCCTGTGGGGCTGGTGACCGCACCTCCTCCTTATGGCCCAAGTAGCTCATCATGTCCCGTTTGCCCGATCCCAAAGTGTTGTCCCACAACCGGGTCATTTCCCCTTCCTGGGAGACAAGATAGGGCAGATCTCTGTAATGGGGACTAGTAGCTTTTGTGGGCTGGAAGGAGGTAAGAGCATGTATGAAAACTCACAGCCTGTTCAGCCCAAAGGTGCTGGTGAAAAGGAACCACCAGAGGAGGAGCTGTGTGAGTATAAGATGATCCCAGACCAACGATGGCAAGGAACAACACAGGGAAGTCCACATGGGAGTATCCGAGAGCAAATCTTATGAGCTCTTTAAGGGGAGAGCTTCCTTTGTGGGGACTAAGAGTCTCAGCTGATCCCCCCTTGCATCTCAGGACCTTAGAATCATAGAATATCTCAAGTTTTAAGGGACCCATAAGAATCATCAAATCCATCTCCCTGCACATGATGGGCTCTTTCTTCCATCTGCCCAAGGCAGGAGAGCCAGAGGGGCAAATTCAACACGTCTGTGTGCCCAGGAACCTGCTGAATGGGCCCAGCAAAAGTGGCACTGAAGGGCCAAGGGGGCTGGGGAGACCAAAATAACCCAAACCACAAGAGATCCCCATCTCACCCTGGCAAGCGTGGAGTTGGCTTCGGCACAGGCGCTGGGGTCGGTGCCAGTTTCTCTGTGCTCACCCTCAGCTCCGGGGCTGAGTGGGGGATATCGCCTGCTCTCGTGCCAGCTGTGGGGCAGGGAGAGAGGACAGCTGGTGGTCAGCACAGCCCGCAGAGCTCAGGGGCAAGTGACAGCACTGGCAGCCCAAGCCACACTGACTCACTCTCTACTGGATGGGCAGAGGCTGGCAGAGCCCATCCTGAGGCCACCAGCCTTGCTCTGGAGGGAGTGAGGATGAAGGAGACTCTTTCAAGGGCCCCCTGACCTCTCCTGGCACAGCCCAGAGGAACGGTCAGAGGGCATGGCATGGGGATTTCTCAGTCCTTCTTCCCAGGCACCAGCGTGCAGAGCATCAAGGAAAAGGCAGCTGATTTCCCCCTGCTTGGCTTCCCGCTCCCCCTCCTCTGTTCTTCCCACCGAAGGGGCCTGTCGGAGCAGCAGGGCTCCCGGCCGGTACTCACCGCTCCGTGCCCTCCGCCGGGCCCACACACACGTATACCTCGCACTGCGGGGCTAAAATATGGAGGGAGTCCCAGGGCTCTCCCGGGGCTGTGTCGCTGCAGGCATCGCGCCCTGTGACTTCCGTGGCATGATCCTGTGAGGGAGAAGGGGTGCAATGGTACTGTCAGCGTGCCAAGGACGAGGATGAAGGCTGCCCCTTGGAAATGCCTGCTTCTTCTACCTCCTCCGAGAGCAGCCTGGCCTCCAGGGCTCTTGGTAACTCTCCCAGCCCACCGTTGAGATTTTTCTCCTACGGTAAGAGGCCAGAGAGGCCCAGCACACTTCTACTTGATGCCGAATGCTGCAGACATCCCAGAGACTGCATGTGTGGATGAGGGCTCAGGGAAACTGCCCCCCCCGTGTCGGCACTGATGCTGCTGGTGGCCGCTCTCCCTCACCAGCAGGATAGCTCAGGGAGAGGTAGTGGAGCCAAGAGGAGGGAAGATTTTTGCAGAAAAGGCTGTAGTCCCAGCCTCTGCCTCTCTCTGTCAGATCTTGCAGGCATCTCAGCATCCTCCCTGGCTCCTGTTACCTGCGGGGCTTATGAGCAGCAGTGGGGGAGGCTCCAGGGAGCCGGCTGTCTGCGCCGCCTTCCCTTCAGCATCTCGCCCGCACCAGGATTCGCTCAGAGGTGACAGCTCTGAGCAGATCGAGGGTGAAGGGCTGAGGTAACCTTAGAGGGCCCAAGGCCGGGAGGAGAGGGGGAGAGGGCGAGAAAGAGAGAGGGAGGTTCATTACTATTTCATCATCCCTGGCCAGTCGCTCCTGGAGGACGTCAAACAACACGAAACCCTCTGTGAACATGAAACCAGCTGTCACCCAGTCGGAGACAGCCAAGTAGCTTCCAGTGTCCAGCCCTGTCTCAAAGGACCGTTTGGGGTCGAGGCACCTGGAGCCCAAAACCCCATGAGATTTATCCCTCTCCTGCCTTCTCCTCTGGGAACAGCTTGCTGAAGCTGCCTCAGGGACAGGACTGAGCCCTGGCCCCAAGCCAACAGCTGAGGCCACAGGGAATCGACCAGGACCACATTTAAGGTGAGGCAAAGCTGTAAATGCCAGCAAGCATCAAGCAGAGATTAATACAGGGTGGGTCCCTGCTCTGCCGGTCTCCGATTCTCTCCGTGTAGCTTTGCATCTGTGACACCCCTGCTTTCTCTCCCAGGGTCTATCAAGCCCCTCGTATCCAATGTCCAGCACTTTCCTGCTAATCTTGGCTCCCAGCTTTGGTCTGGCACAGTTAAATTAAGCACTCCTATGCCCGGAAAGACCCTCTGCCCATACAGCTTTTCCCCCACAATACATCTAGAAATCCTGGCTGAGCCTTTGTTTTAGGGATTTCCATCTCTACGTAGGCAGGTGGAGTCCCAGTATAGAACAAAGAGGCCCTGAATGAAGTATCCACAGCCTCCAGGTGGGATGGAGGAGCTCACCTGGGTAGCATGCTGGTGAGCCCCTGCGGCTCGGAAACAGTGCTGGCACAGGCTCTTTGCAAATATGTTGGCTTCAAAGTTCATGCAAGGCACGTCATCCACTGAACCAGACATTGTGCATAGCAGGGACGAAGATCTTTGGCTGATGGGCTACTGGCGGGGGCCAGCCAGGAGAAAAAGGAGGAAGGAACAGCAGCAGAAGAAGCTGTGGAAGCAGGGATGTTATTTCCACACTGAAGTTTGCTGCTCCCAACTGTCAATACTGGAATCAAAGGGAACCCAGGTACAAGGTGACCCATATAAATACAGAAAAGAGTGGGCTCTAGGAGGGACCTCTTATAGAAGGGGCACTGCACCCTGAAACGACTGCTGACACCCCCCAGTTTGGGAGTCCTTGCGAACAGTCCTTGTGTCCTGCTATTTTGTTTGATGGAAATGTTCTTCCTCTCTTACAAGGCACAAAACTGAAACCTTTCTTCTTAATTATGTTGCTCATAAAGGGATGGCTCTAAGCAGCTTAGGAAATTTGGAAACACACTGAGACTCTTCCTAAACTTGTTAATCCTACCAAAATTTTGAGACCTGTAGGGCAACTGATTGCAAAACTGTGAAGGGCAAGCATTGCTAGCACAACAGCTGGGATCCACCACTTCTCTTCTGTTTTTTTTGCAAGCATCCTGTCCACCATCACCTCCTCTGTCCTGCAGAGTTTGAGAGTGAGTCCTCAGATTTGAGGATGTGATCTGAGCTGGGAGGGTTCTGCCTAATTTGCCCGGAGGAGGCACCAACAGAAGGACAGGAAATCAGACCAGCATCTGAGAGGTGAACATGCCGCTGGTGCCCTAAACATGAACACTTGAGTCAGAGCAGCTGACCAGGGCTTTAGCTGCTCCCCAAAACAACCAAGGCCAAACGTCAGTGCCAAAACCAAAGCTATAGTATTTGTTTGTCAGTGCACTTATTTTCAGTACAGCAAGTTGCACTAGGTGCCAGCCTTGCAGCATCCTTCCTCGCACTGGGGCATGTTTGCTTGACTTGCTCACACGAAATGCTAGACGGAAGCCTAAGCACTCCCCTGCCAGGGATGCAGCACTAAACACGCCAACATCGCTGCCCACCACTGCCCACTGACTGCCACCCGTGGCTGGAGCCCCTGGTACCCCACTGCCTGATGGGCAAATCATTGCTCCCCACATCCCTCGGGGCCTACTGAGGGGATAACGCTGCGATCCCCAGGGCCTCTGGCATGCATGCAGGCGGCCATGCTCAGTGCTCCCAGTGCCCCCCAGTGCCCCCAGTACCTCCGCTTCCCTATGGCTCCCAGCGCCTCGCCGCCCGCCGGGCTCCCCCCTCAATGGAGCTCGCCGTGGGAACCGCGGTGCGCGAGGCCCCGCCCCCTGCCCGCTGATTGGCCGTCGCCGGGCGGTGATTTGAATACCGCGCCCTGAGTGGCCGGCGGCGGCGCGCGGCCATGGCGCCCAGGGGCGCGGGCTCGCACGTGTGGCGGGCAGCGCGCCGGCGATCGAGCGGCCGCGGCTGCGGGCCGCGCCTGGGCACGGGCACCGCGCTGCGCCTCGGCCCCGGCCCTTCCCCGCCTGCGGCTCCCCAGGCACCGCCTCGCCGCCTGCCGAGGGCCTTCCCCAGTGCACCCCGGAGGCAGCACCCCAGGAACAGGTTAGCCCGACGCCGAAGCAGATGCCAAAGTAGCGGACTTACCCGCAAGCACTGAGATAGCGAAACGCCACCGTGTCCCAGCACAGCTCTAGCAGGGGGTCATGCCTACCCACAGCACTCAGAGATTTGTCTAACGTGGGCTTTACCTGCCAAGCACAAGCCCTGCCTGACCCTTGCTATTTCTATCGTAACGCCCTTAGCATCTGTCCTCCACTGCTCCTTTTACAATTCAAACTCCTTCTCTTCCCGATGCTGGTGAGAGTTACAAAACATCCAATTTCACTTTTTGTTTATTCATTAAGGGCAGTCTGCAATCCATTCCTCAAATCTGTCTACCCCACACAACCTATTATTCAGCTCCCATTTAGTCCCCAAAAGTTCTTGTCACTCTCCCAGTAACTTTTTCCTTGAGTTCATTTCTGGAACACACTGCTGGAAGCAGCAGTGTGACTGTACTGAGTACAGCCTTGAGCTTGATACACTACAAAAGCAATAACGACACTGCACTGATTATCACACAGCTCATGCACACACTGCAACCATTCCTCCTTTTTGCTGCGCTCCAATTTTCCCCCAACTGTCTGATCTTTTTGGCTCCCAGTCTGCTTTTGATCCTTGGTAATCCCAATTATATTTTTTGTGTGTGCATGTGTGCGGAATCGCAGTCTAGTCAGTGAAAGCCATCATGCATGGCAATCCCAATGTGGCAGCCCATGTCAAAGCCCTGCATCTCTGTGTGAGCCTGGGGCACATGCACAGCAATGTGCAGGTGCCCAAGGTGACCCAGCTGCAGAGCCACGTGTGAAATGCCTGTGGAAAAGGGAGTTCACAGGGAGCTGCTGGTCTCTGCTTTTCCTTTACAGAGCAGCAACTGCACTAGCATGTTGATTTTTGCAAGTACCTCACATTTTTCAAGTACCTTACATTTGGAAGCAGCCTCCTCCTGAGCAGCTCAGGGGGGAAAAAAAACCAACATAATGCTCAAATCCATCTTGAAAACAAGTGGAAGCATCAAACAAGAATTTTAAGCCAGTCTGGTATGAAGAGTGATGTGTCTGGCAAACACTTAACTCACTAACTTGTGCGTGGAAACTCATATCCTCAGTTCAATACATCTGGGGGTAGCCTGACTGTACACCCTGTGCATAACAAAAACACCAGGCTAGGGCTGAGTCAGTAATTCACATTACAAAATACAGCCTTAATCAATCAAATGGAGAAATCAATAGTGTAGTGAACAATCCTGATGGTTAATGCTGAATAGGATTTAACAGATCTGTTCTCAGTTTTTCCATACACTTTGTTTTTTTGAATTTCAAAACTCCTTTTCTAGCAGGAATTGAAAGATTTCAGAGCATGGAAGAGGCTGTTTGACATTTCAGCTGACACTTGAGAAAGCCTGAAAGATGTTATGAGGCCAGGGAAGCAGCAAACTAAAAGTGAGATTCTTCTAGATCACCTGGCAGCAAAATGACAAAAACAGAAGTCACTCTTAACACCTCATCCGGAATATGATGAGGTCATCCAAGAGGACCTCTTGGGTTCTTTGGCTGAGATCCAGTTCAGCATCATGCTTTTGGCCTTGCCCGAATTGTGTTTTTGCAGCTCTGAAACACCCAAGAACACCACTTGAGACAGGTGGATAGGTAAGGTCACCCATTAAATCCCATGACCTTTCTGGCATGGCCTTTAAGGCAGCATTTGAGAACTATTTTGGAGGTGAGAAAACAACACACAGCCCTTAATAATGTGACTGAGTTTATTCAGTGTTAGCGTCCAAGAACTCAGCCCAGGGTGGGACTCTGAATCCAAGCATCCAAGGCACCAATGATAACAGTGTCCATTTCCCCAGCAATTACCTTCTTCAGAAGGGAAAGGGAAGTGCAAGAGGACCCCAGATCTTACCACAAGCACGTGTGTCACCCGGTTCCCTCCAGAACCCTCCCTCCTGCAGAAATTGCGCTGCTGCTGCCAGTGTTAAGATCATACCCTCCCCCTTAACACACTCCGGAGGATGGCTCTGTGTGCACACCCTCCAAGAAACGATGGAGAGATACATCAGGCTGGTGCCATTCGCTTTAGCAGCTGGTGGCCATCAGCATCGTTCTGATGTTCCTCCATGCAGCCTCAGGCACTGGTTTACTCTTTTCCCTCCCATTTCTGGCATGAGGAATCTATTTACTTGCCCATTGCTGGGTTGCAAATTTTTCTGGTGTGGGTTTTGGACACATAGGGCTTTTCTTTCTTTGTCATTTCCTTTCCAGTGCACACATGGCATGGGAGGAGGCCTGGCTGACAGAGGCAGAATACTCCACAATACTCCAGGACAGAGGCCAGCATGCTGCGTGGGCTCACTCTCCTCCTCAGAGGATTCACTCAGTTTTGCCACCAGTATTCCTAAATCCCAACCATGCAAAGATTTTTTTCTCCCCCTGCCGGAGGCAACCACGCTAAAAAACATACACTGAGGTCCTAAGAAGAAAGGCAATTAGCTGCTAATAACTGTAGGAACCCTGAGGTAAAGGGCAAGGGCAGCCTCTGCCACTCCCACCCTGGAGAGGGCCACACACATTCAAGCAAGGGCATTAGGGCATTTCATACTCCCCTGAGCTATCGCAGTTACGATCGGCATATTCAGCAGACAATGGAATGAGCCATTCCTGCTCTAGCTGGCCCTGCCTTGCCACAGAAATAGCTCCTAGCTATTCCATTTTCCAAGCACCAATGGATTTCAATATCCTTTAAACACCAGGAATTACTTCCCCCTCTTTCCAGTTGGTACCGGCCTTAGCACAGCTCCTGCTGTGCTTCAAATAAGTCACAGATTTTTTTTTCTTAGCAAAATGACTTCAAATTTATTCACAAAGTTACCCAATTTCACCTGGCACAAGTACCAAACAAAAAGCACCCCTGCATTCAGGTGTGGCACTGTGTGTGTGGTGAAGAAACACACGAGACAAGATGACACTATGGCTCCATGGAAAAAGGATTTACTGCACAGCAGAAATGCCAGGGCGCTGTTGCAGGAGTGCAAGCAGAGCTCTTCCAAGTCTCTCACATTGCCCTGACAATGATGTGCCTGTTGGACTCTGCCCCAGATCGTCTTCTTTGATAAAGCCAAGTATCAGCTCCGAAAGAGGGGGCCCCAAGGACAGAAGGGTTATGCCAAATAGAGAATGTGACCTTCAGCAGAAGTTTTTAAGAGGTTCTGTGGCACCCAGACACTTAGCTGGAGATCACTGCAAAAATAAATGGGTAGAGCGTCTAGTCACCCTGGCCAGCGTTCAGGAGGCTACAGAAAGGCTGAACCGGGCTCACTGCTAGTCAGAATCCCAAGTAAACACAGTGCTTGCCCACAATGACAGGGTCCCAGTGAGCAGCAGGCCAGATGTGGAGCACTGTCCCAGCTGGTGGTCCGAACATTAGTTTCTCTGTTAATCTTGGTCACGGCCCATTTTGCCCGTCAGTCTCCGTCGCTGAGTCTTGGTGGTTCGCCCTGTGCTGGGCTTCTGGATTTTCTTACGTGGGCCCTGCCCATGCTGGGATCTCTTTCCTTTTGTCTTTTTCCGGCTGTGCATGTGCAGCGTGGCAGTAAGAGCAGAGATTCTGTGCGGGGCAGAAAGAGAAAAATGTCTGGGGATAAAGCCTGCAGAAGCAAGGCAAAACCACAACAACAGCTGGAGAGCTCTGTGTGGCCCAGCAGGAATGGATGCCAGACACAGCAAGTCCCAGCGGGACTCCAAGCTGTGCATGAAACCTGCAAGTCTCCATATGCAGTAACAACAAAAATTGATTTTGGGAGCATTGTGTTGCCCAGACACCACAATGTTAAAGTAACTCTCCACACCCCCAAAGCAGTTGTAAAACCTGGATACTGAAAAATGTGGGGAACGCCTGAGCTTTCAGCTTTAGGATCTTCTGACCTTCAGCCCTAGAGACAAGCTGAGCACGCTGCGGAATGTGCCGCGATGAAGGACTGGGTAAGAGGTGAGGACGCAGCCCACCCTCCTCCCGCTCCTCCTGCGCGGTCACGGGAGGCGCGGGAGCGGAGCGGGGCGTGCGGGCTGCGCTCCGCCAGCTCCCCCTGCCGGCCCCTGCCCGGGCCGCACCGCACCCCTCCGGCGGCCGCGCCGCGCATCCCGGGACCCAACGCTCCCATCAGCTGCCAGAGCCGAACAGCAACGGCCTGAAGGAATCTATACATACTTTTCAGACAGGAAGGGGTTTCTGGACTTCTTGGGCATTGTTCTTACAGGCTTGTTCACCACCTCTTCCCCTTTCTCCTCTTCAGATCCATCACTTTTTCCCTTAGAAAGAAAGCACTTTTGTGATTCTGGCGTTTCCTTCGCCTTCTTGGTTTCATCCTGTTTTGTGAACTAACTAGTCACAGATGAAGGTTTTTTAATTCTCCACATCCCTCGCTGTCCAAGTGTCAAGGTTTCCTACTGCAGTCCCGCAGAAAGGCACAACCAAAGAGATGTCCTACAGTAATCCACCCCAAGATCCAAAAAACTTCAGCATGATCTTAATGGCCATGCGATTGAAGTTTAAACTATGAACCAAAGGTCTTGGCTTTTGCTTAAATTACTACTAAGACCTCTTTGAGTGGATTTTCAGATTAGATGACCTTACAAATGTAAGCACAACCAGTAGCTGAGAGTCTCTATGAAAAAAATACAAGATCTTAGAGATCTTTTGAGAATAAAAGTGACCACAACCAGAACTGAATGGTTTCCTTATTTGTGGTCCAAGCACGGGATTATGCAGAGAGAAATCCCTCCTCATGCTAACAGTAATATTTCTGAACAGGGCACAGGAAAGAGGTTGAGGACAGCCCACACAGCAAAGTCTGAAATCTTGCTGCTTGTGTTGTATCAGTTTTTAAAGTACTACACTGTTGCCATCCAGTCCAGTAACACTTTTCCTTTAACCACGGTCAGTCGGGACTAGCAAAGGATTCCAGGGAGGTTTGGAGTGAGCTATTCACACAGGACATTTCCTTCTCTTTAGAGGACCAATTTAAATTGTGGAAAAATAGACAAGTTATGAGTTTCCCTTTTCATCCCTGTTCCCAGCCAGCTGCAAGGCCTTGGGCATACTCAGAGGGCACCAGCCCTACCTCACCAGCCCCAGGAGCGTGTACAGCTGACAGAGAGAGGTAGGAACAGGCTTTACCACGGGGCTGGTCAGTCCCAGCTGGCGTGCCCCCGAGAGGTCCAGGTCACTGATGGTGGTCACTGTTACGATGTGGTTTGGGTGGTCGATGTTCACAGACTCTGTCCGCGATGTCACAAAGTGCTCCAGTTCATCAGCCTCCTCTGGGGACACAAGAAATGCTGCACTGCAAAGTGCCCGGCTTTTCACGAGGTAAACTCACTTGCTCCTGCCGCACCATGCTGGGCAGGGGCGACACCCTGCCTTGGCACGAAGGGATAAAGGGCAGAGGGGCTTGGCACTGCAAGCCTGGAGGGCAAGCTCCTTCTCCTCCCTGAGGGGACCTGGTGACACCTTGGAGACGTCCTCCTGCTCCTTCCTTTCTGTACAACACTCATGATCTCCTGTGCCAGAGGGCTGCGGGGTTACCACCCAGATTGCTGCCCATCTTGTCTGGGGGACACGACAGGACCGAGCAGCTGTTGTTGTGGGACAGCGTGCGAGCATCCCTGCCCCAGCTCTCATTACCCAGCCAAGGCTGTCGGACCACGGGCGCCCACCTCCCTCCCCACCGAGGGCCCAGCACGTACCGAGTGCCTCCTCTCTCTCGCTCAGCATCTTCAGGTACTCCTGGTGCCGCTGAGAAATGGAAACAGGTCATGAGGCGCCTTTGCCCGCCCCTCCTGCCCCGCTCACTGCCCGCCCTGGCGAGGGGGGACACAAGACCCTTCCCTCACCTCCTCTTTCATTTTTCTCTGCTCCTCCTTCAGCTTCCGTTTGATCTCTTCCAGCGCCGCCTTCCTCCGCTCCACCTTCCGCTTGTGGAAGCCGGTCAGGTACTCCCTGCCGCCGGCAACACAGAACCCCCCGGCTTTTAGCAGCCGGGGGATGCCTTCCTTCCCCGCTCCGCGCCTCCCGCCCTGGGGCCCGCCCGGCCTCACCTCCGCCGCTCCTCGTCGAAAGTCACCACCAGCCGCCCCTCGCGGCCGCCCGGACCCTTCTTGTTCTTCTTGCGGCCCATGGCGGCCCCACGCTGCCGCTGCCGCCCGCCCCTTCCGGCGGAACGCCGCGCGTTCTGTCCGCCGGTGGCCGGCCCGGGCGGCACCAAGCGGCCCCGCCGTGGAGCTGGCCTGCGCCTGCTCCCGGCCCTGGCGTCCAGCCTGCGGTGGACGGGGTTTGCTTCAGGCGTGGGAGCCTCCAGCTACACTCGTCTTCAGTTTCCTCCCGGCAAAAGATTCTGTGCCGCTGCCTTGTGCGGACACTGCAGTGTAGCACCCGATCTCACAGCCCCAAGACTTGTTCTGACACTCCAGAGTGTTTTACGTCTTTAATAAATGTCACTCCTCGGAATGGTTAACATCTGCAGTTCTTCGGCTGAGCATTCGTCAACAGAGCTCTGAGTTTATTTCAAGCTACTGTCATTTCTTGGTGTTAGCAGAGCATGTGCTGCTCCTCTTATCCAGGGAAGGCAATTGTGGAGATAGGTCTTGGCTCTGATGCCGAGTGTTCTAGTCGCAGCATATGGCTGGACAACCGTGGTTTCTGTAGTGGTGGAGAGAGGTACTGGCATGAGTTGGTGGGGGCATCAAGACTGCCATATTCCGATGGCTTAGAGTGACATTGGCTGAACTCCTGAACCTTTATTGCTTCCCTGTTTTCGCCTTTTAAAATGAGTGTAATGCCTATGTGGTGGCCAGCTGACTTCGGTGGAAACTTCTGAAATGGTGCGGGGGCAGCCAAAGCCAGCCCCACCAGCCCACAGCGCATGACGAGTCCTGACAGGAGTCCTGTCACAGCCTGGCAGTCCCTTGTCCACAGCCAGCTTTCCTTTATCAGTTTGCTTGCTGCATGAGCGCTTTTCCTGGCCTGTCCTTTCACCAGAAGAAATGCGGAAAAACCAGTTCTGTGGTTAATTGCTGCACTTCCCTCCACGCCCATGGGGCAGGTCTCCTCCTCCTCCTCACTCCTCATGCACAGTCTGGGTGCACTTCAGCCTCCAGCCTCTTTGCCCCTGCCTGTGCTCGGCCGGCTCAGGTGCACCGCCAGGCCTCTGTACCCTTTCCATTAACCTTAACCTTAGACTTCTCTTGCTTTCCTCTTTTCCCTCTGTCTGCCAGAGCTCGTCTCTCTGGTGGCTCCTTCTCTCCTGGATAACGCAGTGGCTTGGCCTGCAGGTG
Source organism: Corvus kubaryi (assembly GCF_017639235.1). Lineage (NCBI taxonomy): Eukaryota > Metazoa > Chordata > Aves > Passeriformes > Corvidae > Corvus > Corvus kubaryi. The sequence goes on along the minus strand of NW_024582061.1, from coordinate 15,544,357 downwards.
CATAAAGTGCAGGCAGCTGCCCTCCCGGCCCTGTCCTGCCCTGCCCTGCCTGAAGGGATATCATTCCGAGGTGATGGCTGGAGGGAACGAGCGGAGCGTGAAGGCCCTGAAGGAAGTGTGGAAAAGAGCGGAGAACTCTTTGTGTGCAGACTGCGGGAAGCCAGGTGAGTCCCCGAAGGATGCTGGAGGAAGAGTTGGAGGCAGGGAGCTGGGGCTGATGGCTAGCAGCCACTTAGTGCTGGCTATCTGGACTGCGCAGGAGCCTCGGGTGGAGAGAAAGGGGAGGCATCGCTCTGGGTATTCATTTCCTCTCCCTGGAGGTGGGTTGGCAAGGGAGGAGGGAGAAGATGCTGCCTTAGCACTGGTGGGAGGAAGGACAGGGATGTAGGAATGCCAGATTAGCAGGGGCTGCATAGCTGCAGCACTGTGGGTTGTAGTCATGTCAGATCTCAAATGCAAATCAAGGTCATGCCCAGTCAGGACCTGACAGGAAAGCTCCCAGTGAAACCCTAACTGCTCCAGAAAGCAGGCATGATTCAGGAGGGCATTGTCTCTGCCATGACTCAGCTCTGAACTGACAACCTGCCACAGTTGCCTAGGAAATTTCCTTTCCTGACAGGCTTGCCCTCTCAGAAGGGTACCCAATTTGAGTGCTGCTAAAACACCCATCATACGCCCCCAAAAGGAGTGTATCACCCAAGCCAAATTAAGACTGGGCAAATTAGTACCATTTTGCCCTATTCAATTATTCCAGGAGAGTTTTAGATTCAAGGTTGTTCCACTTCCTGAGCTAATTACTGTTAGGGGGTTGCTGTGATACACTAAACAGCTCCTGGGGTCTTTTCCCAGAGGTGGTTTCATTTTCGTCTGGGTGATCCTTTACACAAAGGGAGTTCACAGAGCACTTTGGAGTTTTTCAAGATATAGGTCATTAAAAATTCAGTCAAAGTGATTGAAACAGGGAATGAGGGACTAATAGCTGTGGTTTCTCCTGGCTGGCATCCACGCCTCTGGTATTAATTAATCAGCTGGGATGAAACTCTGGTTACCCAGCTCCCTGTTTCTCAGGACTACGTTCTGAGGTGAGGCATATCTCCCAGGGAAATTCGCCACTTCTTTATAATTATACCCTTTTCCATATTCTCAGATCCTGACTGGGCATCATCTACTTTGGGTGTCTTTATATGCCTCAGCTGTTCAGGAATTCACCGCAACATCCCTAGCATCAGCAAAGTCAAATCCCTGAAGATGGACTACTGGGATGATGCTCAGGTGCAGGTGAGATCTTTATCCCCATGGGTATGTCAGGTGGTTTGGACAAGGCTATGCACTCAGTGTCGTGGCAAAATTAGCCCTTTGACCTCACACAGTTGGAATGTAATGTGGTTTAATCAGTCCCTTTTCTATTCGTGATAATCTATCAGGGATGACTTCCCTTAACCCACTGGGAGAGGGAGGATACACTTGCCTTATATGTCTCCTCATACCCTTTTACTTTATGGCAAATGCAGAGCTCTTGGAATGTATCTTACTACTGTTTAGGATCTTTGTTACTTCAGATTACTCGTTTTGCACTTGCCAAGACCATCCAGCATCAATGTCTCCTCCTGATTTCAGCAGTCCAAGGGGAAAATCTTGGGCAATTCCATTCTCTGAGAAGAGTTTTCAGATATAATATGATCTCTGAAAAATGGCGTTTATCAGAACTTGACTTCTCCCTGTTACAGCCCCCTCAACTCACTAATCTTCAGGGGACTGAAAATATTTTCTGGAGATCCAAATAAAATAATCTGTGTCTTGTTGCTCCTTGGAAAAGGACTGAAGAGGTTTGGAATGTCCTTCCAGATGGCATTGCAGAGCTGTTGTTGAACTCTCCAGGAGACGTGGGGCATGGCAGCAAATCCACTGAATGCGTGTGCACCCAGCCTTACGGAAGTGACATTTATGGCACTCTGTCGATTCAGGTGCAATCAGTGTAATGTCTGAGAGTAGATGAGACCTTTGAGACCCACCTTCCTGCAGCCAGACTGCTGGGACGTTGCAATGGAGGGGAAAGAGAATGCTCCATTAGAGTTTGTTGTGCATGTAGCCCTGTAGTGGGTCAGGAAAGAAAAGGTCCACCATGAGTCTGCACCAAAGGCAAGGCACTAACTCTCTGTCTAACTCTGCAGTTTCTGGCCAAGCATGGGAATGCTGTGACTAAAGCCATATATGAAGCTCACATCCCTATTTACTATTACCAGCCAACCTACAATGACTGCCAGTAAGTTGCTGCATACAGAAGAAAAGGGGGGAGGGCAATTCTCTGTTCCTCTGATTCCTCTAGTTTGTTTCTGAGCAACCTGTCACCTCTCTCCATAGAGTGCTGAGAGAACAGTGGATACGGGCCAAATATGAACGTAAAGAATTTACTGAGCCGGGAAAACAGCTGCCATATTCTGATGGTAAGAGCAGAACACAGCATCAAAACATCCTGCCTGTTGCCTTTGCTGGAAACTTTTGAGCATCATGAGGTGTCTCCAGAAGTACTCCTGAGAACCCAACTGGTGCTTACAGGGCTTAGTTTTGGGGGTGCTAAATTTTGGGCAACATAGGCTGGCACTGCCACAGGTTCCTTAAAAGCCTGGTGTTACCAGCTGGCATTTTTCAAAGGCATTTGGTGTCCTGGTGGAGACAGACATCTACAATAAGAAATTCCTGTCCTGCTGCATGCCACCCCCTCTAACCATGGCAGCTGTCCTTGAAATGCCACTGCCAGTCCTGTGACAAAGGGCATCAGAGCCCAAGGGCCTGCAGAGTCAAGCAGGAAGAGTTCTCGTCCCACACCAGAGTCTACACGGGCCAGGACTCTACTGTGCACAGGAGAAAGCTCTTACACTGTCAGAGATAGTAGTGGGAGCTGGACTAGGAGGTGGGAAGAATCTGGGAATGTCTTTTGGTGAGCTTTTATCTGCACTGCAAACATGGGAACACCACCTTCAGTTGTAAGTCAGAGGTGAAGCATCTGAAGTGTTTATTCTCAGCCATAGTCCATCATGTGCTTTATCCCAGAGGGGTGGCTGGGCCCCGGGCTGCATGCAGCTCTCTGATGCCTACCATTCCTGTGGGGGAATGCTATTAAAAGTGGCTTTTCTGCTCCAAGGGGTGAAGGAAGGCATCCTTTGGAAGCGAGGTCGAGACAACGGGCAGTTCCTACCCCGCAAGTTCCTCTTGTCTGAGAGAGAGGGATGTCTGAAGTATTTCACCAAGCAGGATGTGAGTATGGTGGTCAACTCCCACCTCAGTGTGTACTCCACCCAGAGCAGCAGGGTCACAGAGACGTTCTGATTTCCTACGTGTGTTTCTGAGGTTGCCTTGCTCATCCCAGCTCAGGGATGATAACAGAACATGTCACTAAGGAGGTCCCCTTCCTACTGTCAGAGTGACTTTTCCTCATGTTCTCCCTTTGTGCTTCCCTCACTCCTGAGAAAAGGACTGATCTTTCACTTCACTCCTATTCATTTGCCTGAATGTATAATCCTGCACTATTCCTGGAACCAACCTCACCCCACTGTGAGTCAAGTTGGCAAAAACCTTTTCTCTAGTTGGTTTTGAGGAGGGCTATTTTCTGCTTGTTCATCTCTCTGAAATGAGCGGGTCAAGAGGTAAAATGCTGTCACAAGAGAGGGAATGGCTCAGGGTAGGGAGGAGTGGGACATGCCATCCAGAAGAACCTGGACAAGCTCAAGAAGTGGGCAGATATGAACCTCAGAAGGTTTAAAAAGCCAAGTGCAAGGTTCTCCACCTGGGTCAAGCCTCTGACCCTGCCTTACCCCACTTAGTCAGTAGCTCAGGTCTCTTTCCTTCTAGGATTGCTCATGCATGATCAATGCCATTCTGTTTTCAGGCCAAAGAACCCAAAATCAATGTTAAAATAGATGTCATCAATGCTACATTCCAGCCAGAGAAGATTGGGAACCCCAATGGCCTGCAGATCACCTATCTCAAAGAGAATAAGACCCGGAATATATTTGTCTACCATGAAAGTGGAAAGGTATCTGGTTTTAGCATCAAACACTGCAAAGCCATTGAGGTGCTTTGAAGAGCTGATATTAAATAGTGCGAAGCAGGGGTAGGATGGGGTGTGTGAGATGCTGTAGGTAATAGGGTGGGGGTTCTGGCTCTGTGTTTTTGTATGTCTGAGAGAGTTTTGCTGCAGGGAGCAGGGCAGGAGCACTGGCTGAGTTGGTTTGTGTGGGAGGAGTTCTACAGAAGATGCGCTGCCTGTGCATGTGGGGAATGGGGCAGCTGTTCTGGCTGTGTGCATGTCAGGGAGATGCTGCGGAGGGAGAGCTGACTGTGTTTGTAGTTAACACAGGGCTGGGTGCAGCTGGGTGAATTGAGATGGCCCACTGTTGCTCTGGCTAAGCTTTCTGTCCTGTCCTGTTCCATTCTCAGGAGGTAGTGGACTGGTTCAACGCCATCCGCTCCGTGCAGTTCCATTACCTGAAGGTAGCATTTCCCATTGCCAGCAATAATGAGGTAAGGCAGCACTGGAGCGCCGTGCCGAGTCTCCCGCTGCTTTTATGATAAAAGAGCTCATTAGTTACTATTATAACCCCAGGTACAGAAGTGGAAATTGCAGTGTAAAGATAGAGGGATGAGAAGGTGTTTTTAAAAGGGCTTGTGGTGGTCAGAAAACAGCCACTCTCTGCTGTTTCTGGGCACTTTGGAGGCAGAAGTGATGCCTAGCTAGGCAGTGTGGGAAATATAAATTTAGAAGGTGACTGAGTTTGGGGGAATAGAAGGGTGAGGGGGGAAATGAATAGCCAAGAAGCACAGCTAAGTGAATGTTACTCTTGCCATTTTGTCAGATTAAAAATCGTCTGACGAGAAACTTTTTGAAGGAGGGATACATGGAGAAGACTGGTCCCAAGGTGAGCTGCTATGGTAGAAAAAATCTAACAGAGGCCTGCCAGAGCACCGCTGGCTTTCCCTACTTCAATGTTTTTCTCCTGCTGTTTCCTCATTCCCCCCTGACTCTTTAGACACCCGTGGGAACAGTGTGTGTGCACCATGGGAGGGGAGAATAAAAGGAAAGGCAAGGACACATGTGAAAGTAGATGAAGCCAGAGTCCCTGCTTTCTCCCAGAGCGACAGATCTCTCTGCATGTGTCTGTGTGTGCGTGACCTTACAGGTATTTTGTTTCCAGATTTCTCCTGTCTCAACTCTGGGGTCCTTCATCGAAGTTCAAGAGTTGGGGACAGCAGCTGGGACTGAATAACCTGATACTGACCCCCACTCTCAGCTCAGAAAGGGCGAGGAGGAGGTTGCTGTTAAGGCAGGGGTTTGCTTGAAGTGGTTGGGATGAATTTGGGGTATCCATTCGCACTGCTCGCAGCAGAGGGCACTGTCCCCTCACATGTCACCTCTTCCCTTCACAGCAGAGAGAGGCTTTCAAGAAGCGCTGGTTCACGCTGGATCACCGCAGGCTCATGTACTTCAAGGATCCTTTGGTGAGAGGGAGATGTGACCGCCGGGCAGCTGCAGGAAACGAGCTGAGGGCAGGGTCAAAGTGCAAACAGAGTCCGTGCTCTGCAGCGAGGGTGGCTTGCAGGTTTCCCAGCTGCTATAAGTGGACTCCAGGTCTTCCCCTTTCCATCCCCTTCAGTTCATCACATGCTTTCCGTGTTTGTTTCACTGCCTGCAAACAATGGGAACAGGGAGGGCAGCAGTGTAAGAGTGGTGGTGGGGGGTGGGTGACACAGAGACATGAGAGCAGCAGTTCCTCTCTCAGACCTCTCGAGATTTATGCCCTTATTTCTTCCTTTTCACTACTGCCTTTGAGCATAGACTCACTGTTTATCTGAATCCCCTGACCACCTCCAGAACTTTTGCTGCTACTTCCCCGATCCTCATATGCTCTCCTCCTGTCCTGCGGTGCATTTGTAATGATTCCCTTGTTCTTCTGGGATTCCATTAATCACTGTCTTTCCCTCCTGATGTGCAGGACGCATTTGCTAAGGGTGAGGTATTTGTGGGCAGCGGAGAGAATGGATACAGCGTCCAGAAGGGATTGCCTTCAGGGACACAGGGCAACTTCTCTTGGCACTATGGCATCACCATTGTCACCCCTGACCGGGAATACCTCTTCACCTGCGAGACAGAGAGTGACCAGCTGGAGTGGATCAGAGCCTTCACTAGTGTCATCAACCAGGCCATGACACCACAGGAATATGCAAGTAAGTGCCTGGATGCTGTTTCCTTCCCCTCCTGCCACTCCTGTTCAGGTTATTGCCCTAATGCATCACCTTTTTTCTTCACTACAGTTGAAGCCTACTTCAAGTTTAAATCCTAGGAAGCCATGCAGGAATCTCGCTATGACTCGACTCTACCTGGTCCTATTGGGTGGCTGTCAGGACAGGAGAGGAGATTGACATCAGAGAAACACAGTGTTCTTGGAGCACCCTTTGAAGCACTTTTGCCCCCATAGAATATCCACTTTGTTTTGAGGGCCCGATTAAGCTGCTTCTTTTCAAGTGCAAGACTTTGTGCGTCTGAATCCTCAATACAACCTGTCCCTGTTAAATTGCTGTGATCTGACTGGATGCTGACAGGTCTTGCCTGTCAGTCGGGCCTTAAAAACTGTGGCACTTATTATGTTGGACATGGGACCTAGCATCACTCCTGCATGAAACTGCAGATAGCCACCCACCCTACACAAGTAAACAGCTGCCTGGCTGGAGCCAGGCACCCCAGCGGGTTGCAGGGGCTGCTAAAAGGGACTAAAAGAGCCTGTTCCTTTTAAGAGATATCATACCTGCTGGTGAATGAGATGTGAAAACATCTAGGTATTTGATCAGTTAGTGCAATGGTTGAGAAAGGTCACTTAAAAGATGTAACCTAACAGCCAAACGTGAGGCCTGTTTCCTTCTGCCATGTATGGGCATGAAACCTTCTTCAGACCACATTTGTGTGCAGACCTTCCACCAAATGCTTCAGAGAAGATTAAGAGATCGTCTCAAAAATAATGTGGATATACATTTGGGTATGTGGATAATGTGTGTATGCACACACATGTAGCAGTGATGGAGGCGGAATACTGCCCTAGGGAAGATACTGTGAGGGATATTCATGCCACTGAAGATCAGCTGCCAAACTTGAGTCTCTATCAAACCAATAGAGAGAGGTTGGGTCTTGAAGGGAGCAGCTGATAGTGTGTATAGAGTTCAGAGCCTGCTGTCTCTACTAAAGCCTAGGGGTTGATGCCTGAATACAGTAATACATGGATCTCTGCTCCCTCATTCTCTGTATGTCAAAGGCCTGGCACTTTCATTTTGACCTACACATTGCATATGTTTTTCTTGCATATCACACATACATATCATTGTATGCAGTAGTATAATAGGGGAAGTCTGTATGTTCATGTTCTATTAGTAACAGTTAGCCCAAAACACTAAATCAACCCATGATTCATGTCTTAAAGCTCATCTCTTAAAGCTCTCTTGGGAGAGCTGTGTTTCACGTGCTGGAAGGAGCAGCTGAGTTCTGCTGGTTACTGTAGAATCTGATGTGTTTGCAGTTTTACACAGGCAATGTGAGAAAAGGTATCTCGTGTTACGGGGAGCTAGCTGGAATTAATGAGACAACCAGTACTTTAATTAGCCCCTAAAGAAATAAATAAAAACTCCCACTGTATTTTATTTTAGCTTTCTAAACTGGCTGACCTGTTAACAGCTGAGGTATGAGGTTGTTTCTTGGAAAAAAGCACCAACAATCAAACAACAAGCCATAGCTGTTCATCGTTGTTTCCTCGGGCATGTGGACTGTGATTGTTCCCGTCAGAGCCAAATGGGCAGACTCACGGTGCCCCTCTGCTTCTCTGGGGACCCCACTCTGTTCCAAGACCACCACAATCTGTTGGGAGCATCACTCGCCCTGCTGCCATGGTGCAATGGAAATATCCACCTAAAAGTATATTTTCACTGCATTTTGCTGATCTCTCCCAGTTTGGAGCGTGATTTTCCTGAAAACCAAAGGTCCTTGCACAGTGAGGGGAGTACTGATGGGATGCCTCCTCCTCCTGTTTGCTGCTGAATTACCACTGCTGGATATGAGCAGAGGCATTTGACTCAGCCACAATGAAGCTAATACACTGATGATGCAAAAGAGCGTGGCTGGAGTGGCCCGAAACTCTGAACTACCAGCAGAGTACATGCAGTAGGGCACATCTGTCTCTGCTCTGCAAATTCTAGCCCACCGTGTCTTCCCTGAGACAACGAGGCTCAGATGTGAGAGAGAGAAAGGGCAGGGTAGCATCGGCCGTGGGTGTCATGTGATGGTGTCTCGCTAGAAGGCGGTGGTGCCTACTTAATGGGCTTCTGCTCCCTGCTCTGAGGCGAGGCAGCTTCCTGGGGCTTTGAGGGAAGGAGGGGAAAAGCTTGGAGGAGGAGGAGGATAGCCTTTGTGGAGAGGAAGGAAAGACCGAATCTAAAATATCCAGTCCGTTGAGTCTTTAGGAGCTTGCTGCTGACTTGAGGGCAAGGGTGGAAAAGGGCCAGGACAGAAAATGTGAGATGTCTTACCATCCGGTGGGTCCGCTTGCAAACTGGGAGCTACATCCATGACACCCAAACCTCAAAGGGCCCTGGCGTCCTTGGGAGGGAGCAGGGGACAGGTTCTCTCAGTCTGGCTTTGCTAGAGAGGGCTGTGTAGCTGCTCCCTGCCCACTGCTCTTCCAGGGCTGGCTCTTGTTTCCCTTCTAAAGCCACAGCATGATGCTTTCCACCCTCCTTGCCATATTATGGAGCGTTGTCTTTCAGGTGTCTCCTCTCTCAAATGAAGACAACTGTACAAGGGGAAATGGGAAAAAGAAAGGGAAACAAGAACAAGAAGGAGGAGGGAGCAGGAGAAAGGTGCAGGAAGATACGGGGAAAGAAAGCATGTCTGCCAGAAAGAGGAGAGAGCCAGTGGGGCTCCTCAGCTAGTGGCTAAAAGCCCAGTATAAATTGGGAACTGCACTCACACCGGTGTGTGAAGCTGTGAGTCAGGCACATTCCTCCGTGCAGTGGTCAAGGCAACTCTTGGGGGGTTGGTTCAGCGGGGCAGAGCCCACCTCTCCAAAGTCTGTCTGAGCTGAGCTGACACAGACTTGGGAGCAGAAATCCACTTCTTCATCCACTGTTTCTGTGAGCCCAACAAACTCTGGAGAAGCAACAAATGAAGAGCTAGTGAAGAAAAGAGATACTTCCTCCTGGCTGGCAGAGGCTATCTGGCACCTATTGGTCTTGGAAAGGGTCCCTTTCTTGGCTCTTTCATGGTTAAGGAAAACAACTGGACAGAGCTTGTGATGGACAAGATCAGCAACATGGACTGGGCGGCTGGAGGTGAGGAATAGACTTCTCTGGAGCACCCTGTGTCTGATGAACTCTCCCCATTCTTCCTTTGGCTGCTTTGCTGTTAAGGCTGGACGTGTCCTGTACAGCGAGGGGGGAAGGCAGGAGGAAGGAACAGGTCTCTGAGAGCTTGATTTGCTCTTGCTCAACTGACCCAAAGATGTCTTACAACCCTTCCCTCATCAGCCCAAGTCCTGGAGAGGATCCCAAGGGTGGCAGTTTCTTGGAGGAAAGCAGTGGTGGGGGTGATGACAGCAATGTCCTGGGTGGGGACAGCCTGGTCACAGGGCCTCTGGGCGCAGTGCTGCTGGCCATGTACCTCACTGGGATGGTGGGGAACATCTACACGGTGGTGGTGGCCTCTGGCAGGGTGGCAGGCTGCTCAGCAGGCTCCTTGGGGGTCTACATGGTCAACCTTGCCCTGGCTGACCTCCTGTACCTCTCCACTATCCCCTTTGTGGTTTGCACCTACTTCGCCCACGACTGGTTCTTTGGGGATGTGGGTTGCAGGCTTTTGCTCAGCCTGGACCTCCTCACCATGCACGCCAGCATCTTCCTCCTGACCGCCATGAGCCTGGAGAGGTACTGGGCAGTGGCCAAGCCTCTGCGGGCCAGGCGGGCCAGCAATGCCTACCGCAAACTGGCCAGCGCCATCCTCTGGCTCCTCTCACTCCTGCTCACGGCCCCCATGATGGTGATGACCCAGCTGCGGGAGGGGGACGGCCCCCACAAGCGCATCTGCGTCCCCACCTGGACGCCATCAGCTTTCCGGCTCTACCTGACGGTTCTGTTCACCACCAGCGTCCTGGCACCCGGCGCAGTGCTGGGCATCGTCTACGCCCGCCTGGCCCGGGCGTACCGCTCCTCGGCCTGGGGCCTGGGGCTGCCGGTGGCCGGCCGGGTCCCTGCCCGGCGGCTCCTCTCCAGGATCTCTGCCATTGTGGTGGCCTACTGGGCCTGCTTCCTCCCCTTCTGGGCCTGGCAGCTGGCCGGGCTGTACCAGCAAGAGGGGCTGGGCATTGGCCCCACCACCCAGGCCTACCTCAACTTCAGTGTCACATGCCTGGCCTATGGCAACAGCTGTGTCAACCCCTTCCTGTACACCCTGCTCTCCAGCAGCTACCGCCGGCGCCGTGGCCACACTGGGATGGGCACAGCACAGCCTGCAGCACCCTCTGAGCAGGCTGCGGGAAGCCACAGCATCCCCCTGGCTTTCAGGGAGTTGATGGCGTCTGTGAGGGAAAGCGAGGGGTGAGCAGGCTGGGAACACCTGACCTTTGGCTGGGGTCAGGTTGAGAAATAAAAGTGCATCTCCTTCCATGCCAGCATGCAGTGTCTTCCATCAATGTTGTTGCGGTGCTTTCCCCTTTGCATGGCTGCTCATCCTGCTCAGATGGGTGGGGACAGTGCTTGTCTCAGGGATCCTGACTCCATCCTCAGGTCCTTCAGCCCTCACACACCAGCCTCCACCTTGCACAAGGCTGGGGAGTGGGTGGAAGAGAGCAGTCAGTTTTGATATGTCTAAATTATATAGCTGGGGAATCTTTGCCACCCCTCATCTCCCTGCTAGCAACGGGCCAAACCATAACAAAGTCAGGACAACAGTGAGTCATAGATTTCACAAGAACAGTGAGTCACTTCAAGAAACAGCCACGCTAGCAGGAGACGTCACTGAGGTTCATACTCCTGTGGTAAAGCTACTACTTGGCTTTCTATTACTTTTTCTTCTTACATCTCGAGTTCTTTTTACTCAGAGTTTGAATTTAGACGCAGGAGAGCAAGTATTCTTGTTTGGACTTAGTTGTTTATTATATCTTATCAGTACACAGCTGCACAGAGAGCGCCTCTTTGTTGGAAGAGTGGAAAATGGCCATGAGTTTTACTTTTCCAAGCTTTTTAAAGTCTAAATTAACCAATTATAAGATATGTTTTTACTTACAACCCAATTACTAACTTTTCAAGTTCTGCAGTGTGGAACTTTTAACCCAATGACAGAACATTCAGGTTTGTGAAGAAGAAGGAGAAAGAAGAAGACAAAAATCCACACCTCAAATCCTCCATGTTGTAACCTATTATAACCTATATGTTCTAAACCTAATTTTCTACATTTCTATGTATTTCACCCAGTGACATAACTTTTAATTACATAGCAACAACCTCAGTGCTATCATACAATTTAGGAAACTTTTCCCAGGGTTTTGGATCGAACACAGTGTGTTTCTGAGGATCACTGCCTCTCAGCACTGAAAGACTGAAATTCTCAGAATCCAGCTTTCTTCAAGAAACCTTCACAAAAATATCTTTGAAGAATCTAAAGAAAGATTGCCAAGTGCAATTAAGAGGCACTGCGAGATTCCCCTGTAGTATAGCCCAGGGACTCCAGCATATTTGCTCAGCTTTCAAGACGAGCCCAGCAGAGGAAGCTGCAAGGAGAGATCTCACCTCTGTGTCCATCATCACATCTCATGGTACCCTCACCAGCACCATGGGCCTGCTGTGGTGGAGGGAAATACTCTGGCCTACCAAATGTACCCCAGTCTGCCAGACTGTGTCAACACCACTGTGTAAACCGAGCCACGTCTCTTGCCTTGAGACCATCTAGCCTAGCATGGCTCATTTCCATACTGCTGAACCTCTCTTCTGCAGAAAGCATGGCTTCATCCTTATCACACCATGGGAAGAGTCCCCAAGCTATGCTGTGCCCCTGCCATGCCTATGCACAGGGTCGCAATGCTAGATCTCATGTTCACTATTATAGATACAGCCCTAAAAAGAGAGTGATGTGATCATCCAAAGCAGACTGGCTTTGGGCAACACAGGACTTCAAGAGAGACCTAGCTGCAGAGTCTCAAGTTGCTTATACACCCCAAGTGCTCCTGCCTTTCAGCTAAGCTCTCATCTTTCTCTTCTTCCTCAACCCCACAGTTCCTAGCAGCCTAGCCTCTCTCTGCATGGGTACCTAGGACACGGGACCTGGCAGAGCCTCATAAATTATGAAGTAAAAACAGGAGGTAGTGCTGCTGTAGGAGGAAGTCCCTGTTCTCCAGCTGCTCTGCAACTGCTTAATGCGAGGAACTATCCCAGCCAGGCCTGCAGGGAATCCTGTAGTATTGTTGGTGCTTTGTGTTACTCATGGCCAAGCCTGGAAGTGAGGGCTCAAAGGCTGGGTCCTTCCATCCCAGACCTTCCTGGTAACTGCTGTGCACTGTGGACAGGGCAGATCCCACCTTTCCGATACCCACCACGCACAGCATGCTCAACAGCAGCAGTCATTGCTGCCAAGGCAGCATTAGACTGAGAGAGCCCCTGAGGCAGCTGTGCAGTAACATCAAACATGCCTGACTGCCTCAGACTCCTCAGAGTCTAGCCTCAGTTTAGACTGAGCAGTGCTCAGGTTCATTTGGGCCAAGTAAAGCAGGAATGAAAGCAAAGTGCACACAGCCTTAGCATCCCACACTCCAGCTGGACACTGCTGCCTCCCTCAGCTCTGGATGGAACAGGCAAAGCACAAGGGGCAGAATAAAACCAGACACCCCTGGGTTATTGCCCTCGTGTGCCACAGCACAACACTTTGTGCTTCTGCAGTTACTGGAAGAAAGGATTTGGATGAGGAGCCCTCTACATGCTCTGTCACACCCAGCAAGGCAGCTTTTCTACTGTCTCCATACAGCAGCAAGAGGTCCCAAGAAGATAATAGGACTAGGAGCAGCCTCTACAGAAGGCTGCAGCCAAAGTTAGCACAGCTGAGGGCTTTCCCCTCACTCCCTGCCTCACTGGGTTCACCTAGCACAGCCACTCAATGCTGTCTGATGTCAGCCAGGGTGCTTAGTTTAGGCGGGGATAGATTTAATCAACCTGTTTTATTCAGGCAGTGTAATGTGTCAGTCCAGACCTCAACAGTGGGTGACCTTGCCTAAGGGACCCTTTTACTCTCCCCCCAGTGACAATTAGTCCTAATGCCTCCTCCTGCGACTCTCCTTGGATTTTTAACCTTCTGCATTTCCAGGTTTTAATCCTCACCCTTTTCTCCATCCATGACTTTCAAGGCCAAGACTGGGACAATTGCATCCACTTACGGTACTCAAGTAAAATTGACTACCCTCATCCACCCACTCCCAGCAAGGTGCCCAACCCATGTAGGCTTGCAATATTAAGCAGATTAGATTTTGAGACTTAGTACACCAAAATTTATTTATTGATTGCTTTTTCTGTATCTTTGAGATGGAGGTGTCAGAGGAAGTTATTCCCAGCTGAGGGACTGGAGTGTGAAGTCCCCTTGTGTATCAAAGTAGTCAAAGACAGAGAGATTAAGCCGGTTAGGGAACGTGAACTGGTGGCCTGGCAGGTGGACTGTCACATCATTTTGGTTGACACCAAAAGTGATCTGCAACACAAATGGAAAAGTCAAAGAGAGTTTCCTCAAGCCTCTACCCTCTGCAGCAGTGCTGTGCCACCCTCTGCTTCTTAGGGTGAACAAGCTCCGTAGAACAACCTGTTCATCAACAGTCCAAGTGTTATTCTGGTCTCCCAAGAGATGCCCATTCCCTGCTCTGTTCAGTAGTAACATCTCTGAGCCAGATGGAGCTCGCACTTTTGATCCCCACCCTCCAACAATGCTCAGAGCTCTGAGTGGTGGCACTGGCCAAGCAGGAGAAGCCAGCCACCTCCTGTACAGACAGCCCTGAGACAGCCCTTGCAGCTGGATGTCCTGTGCCAAACACCCTCCCTTCACCAGAGCATGTGCAGAGAGTATGTATACACAAATATATGCATGCCTCACCTCTGCTGTGCCCCCTTTCTGGAAAGGAAAGACAGTCTCCCTGTGCTCTGCACCCCACTCTTCCACCTTCTTTGAGTTGCACACGATAGTGTTCACATCGCCGTGAGCATCAAAACGGGGATTGAAGTGAAGTCCAAGGTGGGTAGCATCCTTGCCCAGATTCATCACAAAGCTGCAGAGAAAAGACAGACATCAATACAGCTAAAAAAATAAATAAAATCAATACTGTGGTAGCATGTTTCTCATTACCATGAGCATCCCTGGGTCTGTTTCCTCAAGCCCAGGGTAACCTAAGAGAAGCCCTTTGCTAAATTACACAGCTTCCTTAAAAAGATGGTGCTATGGCAGTAAGGGGTACTTTCCTCTTCTGGGGTGATAGGCTACAGAGTGCCATCCCTGGGAGAGACACCACTTGTTTCCCCAAAGCTTTTAACAAGAGAATGGTTCAGCATACAGAGAATGGTTCAGCATACAGAGAATGG
>NW_024582061.1:15505115-15529710 GCF_017639235.1 Corvus kubaryi | reverse complement strand
AGAGAATGGTTCAGCATACAGAGAATGGTTCAGCATACAGAGAATGGTTCAGCATACAGAGAATGGTTCAGCATACAGTCATACACCCAAACCAATTCCCAAGGAGTCAGTTGCTTTCCATAGATTTCCTTTCAGTCCTGAACAGTTAGCTAGTGCTGCATCCTGTCTGACAGCCACTGCCTTCTCCCCATCCTGCAGGCAGCTGAAATAATTATCATGTCATTAGCACTCCCAAAGTATCTGCAACAGCAGTGGGAGGAAGCTTTCTAGCCTAGTGTCCACCTTGCCTTCAGGCCTCTTACCCAGATGAGAGGAGGCATATTATTTGGCAAGAGAAAGCCTGAGAGGCTTCACTCAGACAGTATCAAACTTCAAAGGCACTGGGAAGAGCTGGGACATGTTTCCTGGAACACCGCTAGTGCTGGTACAGCTGCTATGAGCTCTGCCTTACCTGCAAAGGGGCCCCCCCAGCCACAGACCTGCACAAGGGCTGGGGGCTGCTGCAGAGGCTTCCCTGGGAAACCCAGCCACCCTGATTCCTGCACATTTAGGGGTACATTTCCACTTAAGCCCACCTGCCTGCTCACCATCTTTCTTCCTTCTTTCCCCACTACCACGTGAGAGGCAACTCCTCTGGGGCACCATAAATGTCCCTACTCCTGGCCACCTTCGTGCAGGGGAGAGGATGTGGTGGAGCAGATCAAACCAAATCTCAGTATAGACACAGCTTCCATTTCCTTTACCCTGCACTAGAGAGGATGTGGTCACTGCCAGTGTGCGCAGCTGGAAGTTCACATCTGCTTTGGCTTAGCCCCTTGGCAGTACTGTGTCTGCAATGTGCATTAGGTGATGACTCACTGGGAAGCACTGCTGGCGTTAACTTTTTCTCCTCTTCTTCCCAAGGGACAAAATCCTTTTGCAGACCCTCAGTGTGGTGCCTGGGCAGCACAGCACAACTCACCTCTTGGCATTTGGTGCAATTTTCCCCTTGACAGTGAGGCGCTGGCCAGGCTTGAGACCCAAGTTGGTGCACACTGGTCCCTGGGGAACGTGAAAGCAGAGACTTTAGCTCAGTACCTGCCGGCTCACTTGTTCTGGCTTGGCAGCTTTCCCTGCTGCCTTTCAAGATACGCTTTGCTTTGGACCCATGGAGAAACAGGGAAGCTCCCTTGCCCTAGGGCACTGCAGCAAGGACATCCCAGAGAAGTTACCCCAATCACATGGTACATTTGATTGGAGCTCGATTTCCTAATCTTTCTCCTGCTGCTCTCATCAACATATCTGTATTTCACAGCAGTGAAGTGTAAGCACCTGCACACTCCAATCACACCCACCCCATCCTAAACACACCCATGTGCCTTGCGGGTCTCGTGTCATCCCACACAACTCTGTCTGGGATGGAGCCTCTACTCCCTTCCCCTAGCTCATGTTTGAACTTCAAGCCTTGCCCAGGTCCAAGGGCTCAGACACCTTGCTCCTATCTCCCAATGGCTTGAGTTGTTTTTTTTTTTTTTTTTGGTAGGCTCAGTATTTGCAAGAACATTCTGCTCCACATAGACACCTTCCCACCTCCTTCTCTCTAGGAGGGCCAAAGTACCCTCGCAAATCCACGTGTGCTCATTTTTCATCACAGCAGAGGCAAGACCTCAAGAATACTGAAAATCTTTTCCTATCCCACCTTAAAAAATAAGCTTGCACTTGGGAAAATCCCAGCTTAATCACCCTCAGCCTAATGAAAGGCAAATTAATCAAAGAAATGCAATCACTCTTCTAACGCAAGCAGCTCCCTAGCAGTCACAGAATAGTTAGGGCTGGAAGGGATCTTGGAGATCAAGTCCAACCCCCCTGGTAAAGCAGGTTCACGCAGAGCAGGTTGCAGAATGTCACATCCAGGTGGCTTTTGAATATCTCCTGAGCAGCAGACTCCACAACCTCTGTGGGCAGCCTGTTCCAGTGCTCTGTCACCCTCACACTGAGGAAATTTTCCCTCATATACAGCTATAACTCCCTGTATTTCAGTTTGTACCTCTTGCCCCTTCCCCTCTTGCTGGGCAACTCTGTAAAGAATCTGGCCCCATACTCTTGATACGTGCTCTTAAGATAACCTCTCTAACCTCTTAAGATATTTGAACATAGTCCTTGACATTCACAGAACACTTCTGTAAGGCAAATTCCTTCCAAGAAGGAGAAGAATAACAATTCAATGACTCATGAAAACTTCAGCCAGAAAGCAAGCAGCAAGGCTGCCCAGAGAAGATGCTCAGACAGCAATAAATGTTACTGCAGCAGCTTCTCCAGAGCAGAGCTGCAGTAAAACAGGTTACCTCAACTTAGGACACAAGCCAGCACGGATCCCTGCAGGTATAGCCCCAAAGGGATGCGACAGGAAAAAGAACCAGTGCTGCCAGAACACAAAACAGCAGCCAGCCCTCCATAGTGGATACAGCAGGGATTGTTCCTCACAGTAGCAGGCACTCAGCTCTAGAAGACCCTCTGACACTGGGGCTGATGTGTGGGTGGAGAAGGCTAGCACAAGCACCCTCACACCAAGCCAACATTCCCCACAGTCCTCTCTCCAGCAAAGCTGCCCCATCCCTTTCTCTACTCACACAAGACATGGTGCCGCTCTGCAGGGTAATGCTCCTCTCTGCCGAGATGCAAGGGTCCCAGGCGAGTAGCTCCTAGAGCCACTCCCTTGCCTTTAAATAGATGGAGAACTGAGTTGTCCCAGCCCTTCTCCACCCCATGAACCAATGGGAAGGGTGGCAGGGGTTGGTTTTGGGAGGAGGGAGGGTCTATTAGACAGAGCTGCCTCCTCCCACCCTCACCCCGCCTCCTCTCCGGGATGTTTGAACACAGCCCTTCCAAACCGGCTGCGGGCCACTCCAGGAGGAGATCCAGCTGTGTGTGGCCATGAATCCAATGGAAAATAGTTTTACAATGAATGTTTTATTATCCAAGGCTTTTATCACTACATGGAAAATGGTCATATAGATTGAGACTTGGCGGGAAGGGTCTGTGGTGAGGGCTGGGCTCTTCAGCTCTAGTTAAATCAGGAGTAGAAGAAATGTCATTGAGCACACACAACGCCTCAGAAACTCTTTGTGGACCAGGTGAAACCCCAGTAACACAGGACTGAAGCTGCATCCAGGGTCACCCAACTGCACTATGAATCCTTTCTGTCCCCAGAGACTGTCCAGCTGCTGACCCAGCCTTTACCACCCACTTTTGTAGGTATAGGATCCAAAGGAGGGAAAACAGTCCTTTTTCTACAGAACCCATAGGCACTCTCAAAACTGTGCAGTTCATCTTGGGGCAGAGTAAGCCAGGAGGAAGCCACCTTAGAAAGTTGGGGAGAAATTATCTGGGAAAGCACTGTGCCTGGCTCTTGCTCGTAGTCTGAACACAGTTAGGGGCCTGAGGAAGAAGGGGATAGGGGCAAAATGCTTCTATGACAATAAGCCACAGGATCTGTATGTCTTTTATCTGCCTCCGTGTTCTCTTTGTGGCAAGTATGAATCACTCTGGGTGAAAGGATTCCTTTGGAAAAAGTTACCCAATTACTACATGGCTCAACTGTAATTACACTGAAAGAGGAGGGAAAAATTCAGGCAGTGTGCCAAGCCTGTGGCTTAGAGCTCTCCTTGTCTTGCATATTTGTCTCTAAATCACAAGACGCTCTGTGATTTCCTTAAGAGGCCCAGAACTGAAACTCTTGGAAACAATTTTTTCTTCCATGTCTGTGAGGCCCATCAGTTCCCCCTCTGCTGAGGACATGAGAGTCCCCAGCCCTCTTACCCCCGTCAAGTATGATCCCTGAGGATGACACTACTGAGTATTTCCAGTTGATGCCATCAATTCCAGCAGAGGTAGCAGGGAGACCCTCTTGCCCGCCTGCTGGGGAGGGCAAAAACAGGCTCCAGACTTTGGCCAGGTTGCTGATCATTCCATGACACAAGGGGGCTAGAGTAAAGGCCAAAGTGGTCTTCTCTGCTCTGACATGCCTGCTCCCTCTTTCTCCTTCTGGTCATTTGCCTCAGGGTTCAGCTCTTGAGCCTGATCAAGGGATCATGTGGTACAGGATGAGAAGTGCTCCATACTAGGAGGAGAAAAAGTAAAGAGAGTTGGCTTCCCTCCACTCGGAATGTATGTGTTATTAAATCATTCCTTTCAAATCCAAGATTTTGTGAGACTAAACCTCAGACAACTGTCCAAGTACCTGAGCTGCTGCTGGAGCCATGGTCTAGGGGGCTGGACTGGGAGGGACTGTTGGATGGGGAAGGGAAATGTGTAAATATTTGCCCTCTTGGAGATGGAGGTGGAGGGGGCCATTTAAAAGGTATGGGGTAGGTTCTGTGTTTTCTGCAGCATTTCTGGCAGCTGGGCCCTGTGACCAAGCCTTAGCAGCCACCAGGTCCTTGAGTTAGTCTGTCCAGGGACCTTCCTCCAAATGCTGCTGGGGAGATTAGAGACCAGCTAATGGCTAAGAGATGATAATGAAGGAGGGGCTACCATTCCAGAGAAGGTGCTGAAAGGGCTGTTCACATCAAGGAAATCCAGGTTTCAGGCTTGAGTCTACCTCAGGCAGCCTGTATTTGTCTGAGAGAAGTCCAGGTGTCTCCACTGGCTTTCATGAAATCTTGAATTAAATGGCATTAGCACAACAGGCTAATACCACAGGCAAGGGGGCCATGGGGCGTTCCATTGCCTGCAGGCCATGGGCCACCTCCATCAGGACAATGTCACATCTCCCTTCCTACCTCTGCGTTGGAGACACTGTGATGAGATGACAAACTCTAAAGCTCCAGCATCAGCACCCTCACAAGGTATGGCTAAGCTGAGGGGAGGAAAGGTCCCTACTCACCCTGGTGTCACACCTGGCAGGGATGGTGTCCCCAGGTGTACTGACACCTACTCCACCACACTGGAGACACAGAGGTGCTTGCCTGTTATTTTCAGGAGCAATGTGGTATAGGAAGAGTCATTGTGGGTTGAGAAGGGCAGAGCCGGGCTGGCTAGAGCTGGAAACCTTCACCACCTGTCACTTCCTTCCTTATCAGTGTGTGGTGGGCCAGCCAGCCAGGGGATGTGCCAGCAATGTAGCAGCCCATTTGATCTGCAAAGGATGCAGATGAGGAAGATGAGCACAGATCACAACAGACTTTGGTGTTATGGGCTTATCCTGCTGTGTGGGAACTCAACAGTGGGACAGGGCTCTTCTCCTCCACCATTCCTGCCTGTCCTCACCAGGAGAACTCTCCTGCATCACATTTCAAATCCTAGCTTTGTATTAGAGGGAGAGTCACTGATCTGCATTGTAACTCGGGGAGAAAAGATCTTCTTTGCACAGTCCAAAGGGAGTGAATGGATATGATGCTGTTGCTCTTGTCCACGCCAGACTCTTGGCCAGAGGGAGCCACGAGTGTGGAGAGAGGAGTAATGACTGTGGAATATGACTTCAGCAGTGCCTCACTTCTGGTTATGAGGGTGAGGCAGGTGGCGTTTGCATCTGCACCTGCTTTCTGCAGGCTGGGGTTGTGTCCTGGACAGGACGGGGCCAGGAAAAGGGGGTGTAGAAGAGACAACTGCCATCACAGGGGCAGACCAAATTCACCGACAACACAGATGTCCAAGCCCAGGCATCACAGCAAAGACCCCACCAAACATGTCCTATGCTAGGGGTAGGCATCCCACTCCAGTCCTGACCATAGGCACCTCCAGTGTGGACTGTGCTGCAGTCGCCTGGCTCCTGGGAACAAACAACTCACTAACCTCTTGCTAGCCTTTCCTTGCACAATCTGCTCACTCGTCCTTGGAAAGTGCAAATTGCCCTTGTGAGCAATCCCAGACAGTGCTCAAAAAACTTTTAATGCCTTTGGGGCCTGGACTTATCCCCTAGTGCTGGCTGTGACCAAACATTCTCACAGAAGGGGCCAAACATCCCTGGCTGTCCCTAGGGCTGTTCATGGTGCTCAATGTAGTTCTTCTCTCAGGGCCTCAGCATGCTTCCTCCAGTCTCCTTGACACTCAAAGAGCCCGGGCTGATCTCTCTATGCTGAGATGGCACGTTTTCTGAGGATCACAGCCTCCCTCATGGACATCCTCACACCTCCCAAACTCCAAGCTGTAATACAGCTTAGGTTGAAAAGGGAAACATGATTGCTAAAATAGAGTTTCATCATTGTGAGTTGCTTTGATTAAGGGCATGCCTTCTGGTCTAGCTGATAGGCACTGGTATGCCTCAGCATACCCAGACTGGTCCTACGTGCTGAGGGCTGGAGTCCAGCTACTGCAGGTTGTGGGGTTGAGTTGGATCACTGGGCTGAGCCATTGGGTGGCTCTGAACAAGGTGGTTTGGCAGCTGCCAAAGGAGAAGCCCAGTCAGGCAAGTGTCTGAAGCAAAAGAGGGAAGATCTGCCCCCAGATCTTCTTGTGAGAGATGCAGCAGCAGATAGGGCATCCTGAGTGATGACCTGGGAGGAATGAAAAAGGGCCTGGCTGAAAAGTCTATGGACTATGTGTCCAAAGCCCACTTGTACACAGTGCTCTTCAGCTGGCAAAAGCCTGTTTTGGCTGCTCTTGCAGTGATTTGCAACATCTTTCCACTGCAAGAGAGCCTTTGTACCTGTTCAGCCACTTCGTGTTATGTGGCCTGTTGTATTTTAAACTAAGGATTAGGTGTGCTAAACTCAGATTTATTATCTTGCAGACACAGAGCCTCACATCAGGAATGAGCCACAGCAGGATCTCCAAAGCTTTGACTGCTGAAACATTTCCAGTCACATCCAGTTTCCTGGATTAGGAGCCATCTGTGAGGCTCCAACTCCTGCTGACTCCAGAATCTCTGCCTTCATTAAGTCAGTATGGAAATGTGTTCCCAAGTGGTGAAGATAATCCTGCAAATGTTATCAAAGGGTACCTGGACAAGTGATTTAGCTGGATGAGCCTGAAGTTACAGCTTGGGGAAGCAGGAATGACTCCCTACACTAACGACACTGGGATGTGTTAGACACACCTCTAAGTGCATCCTGAGAGGTTCCCAAATCCATGCTCCCCACCTCCTCCCCTGCACCTGTGGCTACTCACACTGGGCTCCATCTTTCCTTTGGGGTGCACAGTCTGTGGTCTTTGCAGTGCTTGGTGGGGAAGGGAGCGCTCCTGGTCTGCCAGTGGGGTGGTATCCCTGTGGCTGCGGGATGGACACAGCACCCTGGGCAGGAAGGCAGGCAGGGAGCTGGGTGCTGGGTCATGGCCACAGGCAACATGGATCAGCCTGTGTCAGCCCATGGAGGTGGTTGGCCCAAGGTGTTCAAGTGCTCTTCTGCCATGTGAGAAGTGAGGAGATGCCCAGTGATGAGGGTTAACTCCTCTGTCTGCTGGGGTGACAGGCAGCGGGACTCCTCACCTGACCATGCTGGAAATACTGACAGCACAGCAAAAGAGCCTTTGATTACCTTGGACGTGAAGGATCCTGACTGTGAGGCTGGAGCACGGGCGTTAGCAGATCTTTAATCCCAGCCAGGCAGTGACTGGTCCGGAAGGCTCCAGGCCATCTGCTCTTCAGTTGAAGGGCACCTGGCCCAGGGCAGCACAGCAAAGGCAAGTCAAGGAGGAGCGGCCTGACGCTTTAGGAAAGCACATTCTTGGTTTTGACACAGAGAGGTTGCTCACAATGACATAGCCTGGACCCGGGGGTTGCTGCACGTAGAGTATTTCCAAGAGCTACAAATGCAGGTTAAGCAAAGCCTGGCAATTTCTGCTGAGCCAGAGGGGAACAGTAAACTGGGGAGAGCTGGATGATGAATGGAGCAAGTCTTAAGTTCTGCTGTAGACAAAATACAATTAGGGACCTTGTACAACTCTGACTTTGAAGCCAATAATATTTTTCTTATTTAAAAAATGTGGGAAATCAACTTCTGACCGGCGGCATGAATTTCCAGTTTTCTTTAAATAAATCAAATCAAAGAAACAGAAGGAAAGAAAAAGACAGAAGTAAAAATGCGTTGGGGTGCAGCATGTGTGCATGTTCAGGTTGTGCAGGCACTGAAGGCAAGGCTTCAAACCCAACCTCTAAGAAATGACAAGTTTTGAAAGCAGAGCTGCAAGCTCAGCAAATGCTGACTATAGAGGGGCAAACGTTGCCACCACTTGTCTGGATGCTGGCTAATGACTTCCAGAGGGCCTGCAACAGAAGCCCCGCACCACCGCTGCAGGACAGAAAGGTATTACTGTGCTGAAATGTGACGCCAAGGATTATTCCTGTGCTGCTCATTAGTGCTGGAAGTTCAAGGGCATGGAAATGCAGCTCCATGTGTAAGGGTCAGATGTTTTGTCACAGGTGTGCCGGAGCAGGAGAGCTGCTGGCTACTGTCTGACTGTGGCCACCGGCTCTGCACTGCTGCAATACCCAAATTGGTGTCCTTGAGGTGCCTTAGAAACCTGCCATTTATTGAGCCTATTTCAAGCCTAGAAACAACCTGCTGAGGCATATTTGCTGTCTCATTTTTTGTCTTTTGTTAAAGTGACTTTTGAGATGCACTGGGCAGCAGTTTGTTTGCCGTACTAAATATGCAAATTGTAAGTGGGTGCTGTGTTTGAACATGTTGCAGCAACCCAGATGCTGGTTTCAGCTCTTCCAACAAACAGTGCTCAGAAGTTTGTTCGTGGAACACAGGCACGTCCTCCTCCAACACCCTTGAGACCGAAACTCAGCTGCATGCCATTTTTCAGCGAGTAATGTGTGTAAAAACCAGTGTGGAATGATAATCCTGAAGAAAAGGGTTGCTGTGAACAGGCTTTGCTTCCAGGAATGACAAGAAGCCTGAAAACACCCGTTTGGTATTTTTTTGTGTGTATGGGAAGTG
This sequence comes from Corvus kubaryi, assembly GCF_017639235.1. Classification (NCBI taxonomy): domain Eukaryota; kingdom Metazoa; phylum Chordata; class Aves; order Passeriformes; family Corvidae; genus Corvus; species Corvus kubaryi. Next base: position 15,520,846 of record NW_024582061.1, on the reverse strand, counting down.
GTACCTAGGGTGTGGGCTGTGATGTTTGTCTCCACACAGGTCAGAAACAGCATCAGGGATGCTCAGGAGGTGAGGCTGGCAGGGAGCCTGGAGCACATCAAGCTTTACCCACTGAGACAAACCCTGCTTGGGCCATTACATCTGCTTTGGCAAATGCATTCATCTGCAGCCAGCCCACGAGCCAGTATTAGGGCCACATCTCGTGCTTGGAGAGCCTCCAAAACACGTGGGACCACAAGCATCAGCACAGCTGAGCAGAAGCCAAGGCAGGCAAAAGACCAACTTGGCCTTTCCAAAGGGGAATGGGGCCCCACCAGACAGCAAGGGCTGGAGAAAACAGAATTGTGTTGGGCAGACATGCAGCTGCTCTCCCTGGGGGTCCTGTGGGTGGCACAGCTCATCATTCCCCAACACGGCTGCATCCTTCTGGCAGGGACAGCACCCCAGAGCTGGTGCAGCCTGGGACTGTCCTCCATGGCTTGACTGGGGACCCCAAGACCCCCAGAACTCCCTTGAGAGTTTCAGTAATATCTGCCATCCTTCACTTGGTGCCCCAAACATTTTGGCGGTAGTAGTGAGCTCTGTTAGGCAGCTGCTGCCTGCCACCCTACAGCCAGCTGGAACAATTACACTGGTAAGCTGTCTGTTATCTGCCAGGATCTGCTGCTGAAATGGGAGGGTGTTTCAGCAGGGCTTGGCACCCTCATTTCCCTGAGGCTCATGCTATCTGGGGGGAGAAAGTGCAGGGTGCTTTTTGATTCGATCACAGTTTGGAGGCTGTGGAAAGCACTGGGATGTGTCATCCCCCTGCCATGCTGCAGGTTCCCACTTCCTTGCAAGGGGCCCAGACACCCTTGAGGCCAGTGGACACGCACACATCACTGCTGTGGTGAGGCTGTGTTACCCTTTTGGGAGTTTTTGCAAGTGGATCCTTCCAAGGAAGCCCTTTGCAGAGCCATGTCTGCCCCTGTCACCATGAACGTCCACCCATCATCATGTCCCACACAAGGGCCTGCTCTCCCTCACCTCCAGCTTCTCCAGCTTCCTTTGCTCCCTGGGCAGAGAGCAGGTGCTGAAGCACCCCACCAACACCCAGGCTGGGCTTTGCCAGCCTGCAGCACCTGGGAAGAGCTGACCTTTGGTGTTCAGCCCAGTCCAGGTGTCGACTGTCCGCACCTCATGCAAAAGATAGGTTCCACACTGGGGATCTCCTTGGCTCCCTCCTACAGGTCCTGAGCTGGGGCAGGTTCACAGCAGCAGCTGGTGGGGTGGTAATACAGGTCATTTTGTCAGGAGCACAAGCTCACACACCCCCAGCACTGGCAGCACTCTCGTTCTCTTCTGCCCTGTGCTTCTGGGCAGAAGCTCCTTGGGCTCCTCAGCCTTTCCCAAACAAAGGTCCATGCCATTTTTCCAGAAGAAAGCCAAGGACCAGCTCATGTCCCAGTAGAACTGGGTGACTTGTGAGAAGGGCAGGAAGCATGTCGATGCATTTAGCACCAAAATACAACATGGCTTTGTTCTATAGGATTGTAGTCTTGCTCTTCTTGTGATGGACATGGAGACTGAACACTGACAAACTCCTGACTTTTGTTGGGGGTTAAATCTTGACATGCCAACTGACTGCCTGGCCAAGTGCTTGGGTGGGGGGCTTTTCTTTGGGACAGTTTTGAGGATTTTATGAAGCATTCTTAGCCTTTGGGCTGCTGGTTGAGAGATGTTTTGGTAGAGAGTAGGATCACAGATTGAGCCAGGGGTTGATGAGATGTAATATCAGCTTCTGATTCACCTCCACACAGCAGGAACGTGCGGGAAGAGGGGTGGATGTTCATGAGCAGCATGTGGCAAGTGCTGCTCGCATGAGCATGAAGCCTGCTCTTCTCACCCAGCATAGAAGGTAAGGGAGGGCCCATCAGCCAGACAGGTATTTTTGGATATACCCTCCCTTCCCCATAGGCAGCTAGTCTGTGAGGCATGTCCTTGCTGTCTGTTCAGCCCACAGCAGCTTCACCCTGTGAAGCCAAAGGCCACTGCACCGTCCAAAAGTTTCCTTGTATAGGGTGGATTATCTTCAAAAACTGTGAACAGTTTCCTTGTATAGGGTGGATTATCTTCAAAAACTGTGAACATCTGAGAGGTAATGGCCTCCGGCTCCTCAGGCATTTGCTCCAGAAGCAGGCAACAGCTGGGATTCATTATTTCCATTCCCACCAAAGCCAACAGGGAAAAATCAGGGAGGTTCTCCTGGTCTCTGTACTGGCTATATTTCGTCAGGCAGGTTCAATTTGTAATATAATCCACTTCCTCCCATTCCAAGGGAAGATGGGAGATGAGAGTAGTCCCCAGGTCAGGCCCATTATAAGGAGGTAACCTTATAGGGAAAGCTCTGTCTCTACAGGTTCTGCTGTTGGGTAAACGTGCCCTGAGTGGGACAGGACTTTTGCAGGACCTAGCCCTAAGCCAAGCTCTGGGCAAGGTGTCCCCCATACCAGGCAGGGTGAGCATCCTGGACTTGTTTCACTGGCTCTGCTGGAAGCAGAGAGAGATTGCTCCTGGCAGGAGCAATCCAAGGGCCACTGCTGGGTGCAGATGTTGGGTTGGAGTACTGTGAACTTGGTGCTGGGCAGCCCCAAAAGAAGGCTATTTCTTTAGAGCTCAGTTTTGGCACCCCATGGAGTGCCTGCCAGCCCAGGGGCACATGGAGAGGTCCAGAAACAGGGGCCTCCCTCCGCACCCCTTAGTGAATGCCAAGCTGCTGTCTGTTCAGGATAAGAGCTGTTGGGGAGGGAAGTCTCCCTGGGCAAGCAGGCATGAGCCATGACTTTCTTGGAGAGAAACAAGCAGGGGGCGAAAGCCCTGGCCCTCCCAAAGTGCACCCCTTCTTAACAATAGTACTGTCAACAAGGACTTGTGCTGTGTGACAGAGCTCCCCACGGCTCCTGGGGACTTATCTAACTCCTAACAAGATGCAGGGAGACATGCCATTCTGACAGTCCTTCCTGCCTGGAAAACAAAGGCATTTGTCTGTCTTTGTGATATTCTGTTTATCTGGGGGAAAGGGAAGGAGAAACAGCAAGAGAGCAGAACAGGGCCTTGCCCCACATGGTGCTTTATTCATCTGCCCTGTGGGTGCAAGCTCAGCTTTGTGGGCAGGGGATGTTTTACCTGCTGAGCAAGTCCGTGAGGACCTGTGCCCACGAGCAGAGATGAGCGGTGCAGGGAGAGCAGTGGCTGGGAGAAGGACCCATCACGTCTGGTGGGGCCGGGCTGCTGAGAGACAGCCCTACAAGTGGACAGAATTGCTTCTCCAGCCATGAAGATTTGGGTCTGAGGAGGGTGGTCAAAAATACAATCAGCCTGTCAAAATCTACCAAGGCATTCAGTCCTCCCTAGCTGGCAACCCACCCACTTGGCACAGGCTCCCACCCCATCTTCCCTGGGGCCTGGTTCCCTCTCAGAATGGCCCAGCCAGTCTCTTAGCTTGGGTGCCACAGAGGAAACAGGGCTCTGTTTCCCCTCTCCTCCTCCTCCTCCTGCGGTGCTGACGGCTGCGGTGGGATGACTGCCTGCCATGCTCAACACTCCCAGCTGGTGGGTGAGGGTACTCATGAACTTGCTTGGCAGGTAAAACCTTCCCTCTCTGGGAAGTCTCTCCCTGCATTTTATGACTGCTTACCTCTGAGCCAAGGATGCCTTTTTGGCAGCTCCAGGAGTGGGCCTGGCTGGGTGCGGAGAGCTGTTTTTCCCTGGGATTTTATTACTTGCTTCGTTTCTCAGGGTGTCTCAGTTGGCCTTCCTTCAAGCTCACCGTTGCTTCATCACTATCTACTCTTTTCCTTCCACCAGCCCTGCACAGACCCCACACAAGGCAGAGAAACCACAGGCAGCACCTGGCACCTTCCAGAAATCTCTCTGGCCAAAACACCCACTGCTGAGCCTTGCTACAAGCTCTGTGCAGACTGAGCCATTCAACATCCTTTTGATGTGTCTGGTGGGCTGGGGAGGAGATGGGGCTCGTGCAGGACCTCTGCTGCTGCTGCAATCCCATCTCCTCCTGGTCCCTGGCTCCGCTCAGAGCAGCCCTGAGGGAGAAAACCCAACCCCTCCACATACATACCCATCCCTGAGGATCACAGGGTTGCTGAGGCTTGGTCAGGCTAGCCTCAGAAATGCTGGGCTCAACCTCTTGAAAGCGTGTAATGTGAGTGAAGAGCATGACTGACCAAAGCTGATGTGCTGCTGCCGCCTGAGGAACACTCTCAAGGACTGACCCTAGATGCTGACCAGCTCCTCCTCAAGTTGCCATTCCCCCTTTGTAAAACTTGTTTTCCCACTGCAGAAAGGTTAGGCTGTGCCTAGCACATGGCTGCGTCTTAGCTCAGCTGGGGGTCTGATGGTTTTACCCCTCAGAGAGAAACTGAGATGCTGGGCTCTGCGCTGCTGTTCCCAAACAGAAGTGGGAATATGCTTGGCCATGCTGCGAGCTGACCATCCCTCTTTCAGGTGGGAGGGTAACTGTTGGCTCAGAGTAATACTGTCCATGGGGAAACTGGGCACTTTCTGAGAAAGGCAGGCTCTTGACAAATAATGTGCCAGGAGCACTCTAGGCAGGGAGTGCGAGCTGCTGGAGATTGGAGGGTCGAGAGTGCTGGGCATGTTCTCTCCCTTTTTCAGGGGAGACTCACATATGCTTCTGAAAAGTTTGCTTCCTTTGGGTTTTTTGGCCTGGGACAGGTCTGCCAGAGGCAGAATGACACCCCTATGTGTTTGCAGGGCCTCCCTCTGTGCTGAGTGTCCAAGGAAGGGTGGCACAGCCCAGCCATGCAGAGCCCCAGAACTGTGCCAGGGTACAGGTACCTGCAGTGGGCAGGGAAGGATGAATCCCAGGAGAAACCAGAAAACAGGATATGTATTACATTTCACAGCTGAGCTTATACATCTTTTTAGACTTTCTGTGGTATTTCTATAGACAGTATACTCTTTGGTCCCTCCAAGAGGCTGAAACATGAAATGCACTGCTTTGTTTCCTGCTCTCCTTTTTAAATGCAATGCTGTTCAGTCTTCTGGGTTGTGCTCGTGTGATTCCAGAAACAGCATGACATCTGCTAAAGGGAATCATCCAGCACTGTCATACCATGGATCAGATCTCAGCAGCACCAGCAGAGCTGATGGGAATGCAGGCTTAAGCATGTAGCACAAGAGACAGAGCTGGCCTGGTCAGGGGCAGAGAGGATGGTGGGTGAGCAGGCAGTGCTTTGGGATGAGAACAGGGATCCTGAGGCTTCTCAAGGCAACTCCTCCCTGGGGGATTACCATACAGCTCTGGATCCCTCCCATAATCTGCCAAAACAATTTTGACTGTACATTTTACAGAGTGCTGGCACACCAGCTGTTATCACAGAAAAACTGGGTGCCTGGATGAAAACCTGCCTCCTACCCGCGCCTTGCACAGGTGGCTTCCCTGGCTCCCACTGCTGGTGGCATTTCAACACCACTCTGGCTGCAGGTAGACCCAGTCCCTGTCCTCCTCAGTCTGCAACCAGGACAAACACCGACAGGCCCCAGCTCCCCAGCAAGCCTTTGCCCTGCTCTGCCTGATGAAGAGCAATGAGCTCCCTCTCTGCATTGCACCAGGGTGCCAAGCCCAGCTTCACTGCTGGCTGTGCCTGTGGGACTTCTGACCGCAGCCCTGGCTCTCCCAGGGCTGGGATTGCTGGGCAGGCCATGGTGGCAACCTCAGTGGTGTGGTGGCTGCCCTGCTCTGGCTGAGTGTCTGTGGCCTTCTTCTGTTGAAACATCACCCCTCGAAGGCAAACCTGCCAGGTACCAGTGAATGAGCTAGGATGAGGGTGAAGGCTGCCATTACATCATCAAGTTTGCATTCGTGCAGCTTCCCAGCATCCTGCAACCACAGTCCCAGGTGCTCTCCTTCCCCCTGCCTGGCCAGCCCTGCACAGCTGCAGAGGAGAAGGGGCACTGTTCTGTGCAGTTGGGCTGCTCACCCAGCCTGGATCAATAACTGCTCTCCATGTGATTCTGGAAATGGGCACTGCACATGGGTTTGGGATTGCTGTACCCCTCGGAAGGGGTTGCAGATGGCTGTGGATGTTTCTCCCATCCTGCTCCTCTAGACTTCAGGTCTGATTCATAGAGATCTAAGTACCTGAAAGTGCTGCAAAGAGGTTTACAGCAGTGCCTGAACAGGTTACATCCTTCCTCACTTGGACTTGGAAAGGCAAAAGCAATGTGCTACAGATCTGGAAAATAGAAGATGAGACCCTTGTAGTGATGCAGCTGAGGGAGCAATGAGTAAAGCAGGAAGCAGGGCATCTGGTATTCGTCAGGAGTGGATAAAGGGTAGTGCATAAGACAGTTTTTGAAGGGAGGATAATGTGCAAACTGGAAAACATACATCTATAGCAACTAAACTATAGAGCACTGGTGGAGGGCATGGCCCCCTGGAAGCATGACAGAAAATGCCTGGCACAGAAGGAGCTGATTAAACATACACAAAAGAGAGCTGTGACTTGGATGCAGACCGCAGGGCTGTTGGCCACACTGTGTGCCATTTGCTCTCCAGGACACAGCTGTGTGCTTGCCAGCAACCAGGCTCTCCTGAGCAGAGACGCTTGCGTGACCAAGCTGCTGCCGACTGGAGCTGTGGGGTGAAATAAGAATGAGCTGTGATGAGAAACAGCTCTGGAGCAGGGAGCTGCAGCTGCAGGGTGGCTGGGTGCACCCAAGGAGGCAGTGGTAGTTAGGGCCCCTGCAGTGTCAACAATGTCTAGCAAAAGAAGCTGGCACCCAAAGTACAGCCAAAATTGTCTGTGGTTATAAATCCAGCTTTTTGGCTCTTAGGAAGGGATCTTGTTTAACAACTCAGAGGAATGCAAGACTCGAATGTGTAGAGGAACAGGATTTCACACTCTTTCCCCAACTAGCTGCCATTTATCAACCCATATTTCTATGAGTGTATGACACCCCATACCATCCTATTCTGCTCTCCAACCTTCAGCTGTTCACCCCTGCCTGGCAAGTCTCCTCTCTTGTCGTGAAAGCATCAGACAGATGTGAAAATAACTGCGGTTTTTGCAGCACCAGCTTACATTGGGTTTACAGATCTATGGAGAAACTCTGATGTGGAACCTCCCACTCCTTTCCTCCTACTGAGACAGACAGACAGACAGTAGGCTCAGGCAACAGCAAAAGTGAGGTCTTGCTGGAAAGCAATTTCAGCTGCACTTCTTTCTAATCAGTTGTATTTTTGTCTCTTACCATGCCCAGCACAGAGGCCTCTAGGTATGATCCAGCTGTGTGCTAAAGCACAGGGTAACAAGTGGTCTTGGTGGGTAGCTGGTGGCAGGGATGCACGACTCACACCCTGTTATACAAAGAACAGTCAGGCAGTGGAGTCCCCGGTAGTTGTAACAGAAAGGTAAAAGGAAAAAGAACCTTTGATGTGAATATTATGAAATGGAAGAAAAATCTGGTGTCAATTAACTCCAGCCAGCATAACAGGAACTCAATACAGGAGCCTCCTATGTCTAGATTTATTTTCAGCCTGAAGAACAATAGGCCAGGGGACGGGAGGATGAGATCCCTAGACTGATGCCTAACCAGAGTTATCTAATTTTCTTGTTGCACCTGGCATAGCATCCAAGTTCAAGAGACAAGGAGCATATAAGGATGATCCTTTGCAGGTGTCTTACTCTTCTGCATTGCAGAACATTTCCAGGAAAAGAGGAGGAAATACGGGCATTAGACAAGATGCCTCCATGTTCTGAGCTTGGAGGCTTGCTGCCAGAAGCCCCAGGGTAATTAATTCACGTCCTCCTTTTCCAGGTAGTTGTATCTCTTTCTAAGTCACTACAGGAATTAGACAGGTTTTCCTGATGCTGTTTGTGTCCCATTGCTGGACATGCTGTCCTGGAAAACTTATAACACACCCAAAGGAGTAATGACAGAGATCTGAATTGCATCAGCAAGCAGTACTATGGGGTCTGCCTCAGATCCTGTGACTTAAAGGGTGTGCCAGCCAGGACCATGTGCTACTTGCAACCACCAGCCACCCCGACCCCTGGATTGACCTGAGGATGAGATATGCTCCTCTAGAAGGACTGTTCTGCTGCTGCTGGCTCATCAGCAAGTGACAAGTGACCAAGAGGAAGACTACTTCTGTAGGAAGCTCTTCTGAGAATCCTTAATACCAGGCTGCCCCAACACAAAACTGACGAGAAAGCAGCTCAAAAACCTGAACCAACAGGCAGATTTCCAGCAACATTGGCTCAAGGGCATTCAGAGCTGCTTATGGCCACACAGGAGTCAAACACAGTGTGGGATTGCTCAATGGCATAGGTCCTTTCAGCCCTTAAATTGTTGTGGGAAGGCAGCTAATGAGACTCTGATGAATTGCAAGGCAGTGAGCATCATGAAACAACCTAAACACAAGCCTACACTCTCCACTGGAGGAGTATGGCCACCCTGTCTCATGAGCTGTGTCAGTCTCCAAGTAGCCAAGATTGTGGCAGGCACATGGTCCTCTAGTTGTACTGGAGTGCTGAACAGCAGCATATTGTCATTTTTCACACATCCACCCCCAGCCTTGGCAAGTGCACAAATGGGGACTGGCACTGCTCTGTGCCACTCTCAGGCTCTGCCCAAACCCAGCTGAATCAACAGCCTCCAAGCACTAGGCCAGAGAAGGACACCAAGTCAGGAACACCTCTGTTTCATGAAGGGAACCTTGCCAGGGCCACAATCATGTTGTCCCAGCACATGGGAAATCTCTAATCTACAGCCCACAAAGACTGTTTCCTCTGGCTGCTATGCTGTGGGGATAAACTACCTAACTTGCACGTAGGCAGCTGTAGTATGACAGTGGAGTGCACCTGGAGGAAACAGAAACATGGATCTGAGTTGTTTCCACCTGCTTGAAATGGGTCAAGTATGGAAGCAATTCCTGCCATAAATTTTACCCAGGTACCACTTTCTGTCCAGCTTCTGTGGAAGCCAGGCTAGAGGTTCAGCAAGGGCAGAAAGGCTGGCACAGGACTTTTGAGTGACGTGATGGACAACCATGTCTATTTAAAGGACAGGTTTCTCACCCGCAACGCGTGAAGAGAGCATCTCAGTGCTCAGCAATATCCTATACAGCCTGGAAACTGCTAGTTGCTGGAGCTGCACATCTAGCAGGCTAAATCACAGGGCAGAACAACCTGGATCGTCACAGGCAGCTGCCCTGTGACCTGGGAATGTTTCTGGCATCATGTCTCCCTTGTCTCTGTGCTGGAGGCTTACAGAGCTGGCAGTGCTTTGCTGCACTGGTGTACTGAAGCTACAAAGACTAGTATAACCCTAAAAGCTGGTGGAGTCCTTAACAGTTTTTAATTGTCCTCAGCAAGTTCAGCTGTTCAGTATCTCCCAGGGAGTATAAGGAACACCAAAACAGCTTGTCTGCCAGGGGCAATGCATTATCCACACACAATTCCCTGGCAGAGTCCAACAACAGCAGCAGTTCCTAGATGTGCATAGCCACGTAATTCTTCTGGGCTGCCTGGTGAGTTTTCTGGGGTCAGAGTCCATAGAGCAAATGAGGCAGCAGTAAGAAAGGAAAAAAAAAGGATAATGATAGAGGGATGGCAAAGGGGCACCTGAAAACCCACGTTATGGTGCGGAGGGGACAATGCCTTGAGTAAAGAGTGAGGAGAGGGAAGCTGTGCTGCAGAGGAGGGACTTCTACCCACACTACTGCTGGAGAAAGAGTAAATGCTGGCTGGTTCACCAGGACAGGCAGTAACAGGCTGCTGCTCCTCACCTTCTCCTCCTCCTCCTTCTCCTCCTCCCTGCTCCAGCTGCTGCAGGACAGGGTGGCGCCAGGGCTGCCTGCCTTGGCAGAGGGGTGCTCTCACATCAGGTTGGGCAAGTATCGAGCAAGTTCCTAGGATCATGATCCTTTCTTGGCTCTGGAGGCACTTTCCCATGCAAAAAACCCTGCTCTGTCCTGCCAGTCTCAACACCTTCCAAATTCTCCCAGTTCTATTACCATGTCATGTGGCTGAACATTAACTTCCCAGCCAGGATGATCTCTAGTTCCTCATGTTAAAGGCATCTACTCACCGATTAATAGCTTTGGGGCCATCTGTTGTCTTCCTGAAGTGTCAGTCCCTTGACCAACTTGACAATCTTCCATGATGAAATGGCTGGCTTGGTTGATGAGCGGAAAGCAGTGGACATATACCCTGACTTTACTAAGGCCTTTGGCATTGTCTCCCACAAAATTCCCCTAGAGAAGATAATGGAAGAATGGGCTGGCTGAGGAAACAGTGAAGTGGACTGGAAACTGTGTGAACAGCTGGGCCCAAGGAATGCTGATCAGTGGCATAAAGTCTAGCTGGAGGCTAGTAATTAGGGATGTCCCCCAGGGGTCAATACTGGCTCTGATTCTGTTTAGCATCTTCATTAATGAACAGTAAGATGAGGCAGAGTGTACCCTCTGCAAGTTTGCTGGTGACACAAAACTGGGAGGAGCAGCTGACACACCAGAGGGTTGTGGTCCTATCCAGAGGGACCCTGACAGGCTGGAGAAATGGGCCGGCAGGAGCCTCAAGAAGTTCAATGAGGAGAAGTGCGAAGTCCTGCACGTGGAAAAGAATGACCCTGGGGACCGGTAAATATTGGGGACCACCCAGCTGGAAAGCAGCATGACAGAAAAGGACCTGGGTCCAGTGCTGGGTCCAGTTCTGGGCTCCCTAGTACTAGAGAGTCAGAGACATACTGGAGAAAGTCCAGGGAAGAGGCAGGAAGATGACTAAGGGACTGAAGCCTTGCCCAAAGCAGGCAATGCTCAGCAGGTTGCAGCTGACATCATCCAGCCAGCGGTTGCCACAGTAACTGCACTTATGGATGAAGGATAGGAGTTTTCTGGTGTAATGGAATGACTGCCACCTGTCTGGGTGTTGTCTCTGTTGCACGGCAGGAAAGGGCAATGCAGTGTTCTGAGGATGAGAAAATAAACACCTTTTCCTACACTACACCAAGTGGGGCTTCCCATCTGCTCCACCCTCCTATGTGCTGCCACAGCTCTACACTTCACAGCCCTGTCCTCCCTGGCAACTGCACTGCTTCCCTAAACACTCAACCCAAGAAGAAAAGCTGCGTTAGACAAGAAGAAATCAGCTGACTTAGGCAAGAACCATTGCTTTTTTCAGTTTCAACAGCAGATATTATCTGCAGCCCTACCAGACCTATCCCAGAGGGAACCAAGGCCTGAACCCCATGAGGATCACAGACCCCTTATTGTCAGCAACTGAATGGATGTCTGACAGGCTTGAATAGAGAATTCATCACCCCCAGGGGTACTCCCAGCCTAGTTTCCTAACCAGATCTGCTCACACACACATTCATTACATGCAGGAGTGATAGTAGCAGGGGGAAGCCACACAAAACTAAAGCCTGGCAGACCTGATGGACTCCTACCATGCTACTCCATCCCCGTTCAAAGCAGGAGCAACTGCACTGACATTTACAGGACAGAAGTCACCCCTGGTGCCCTCACCTACATGATGAGCCAAGGGAAGGACAAGTAAACCTATTCCCCTTCTGCCCCAAGTCCACCTCTGCTTCACAGCAAAGCCTTCATGGAGAGACGCACCAGATGAAAAGAAGCTGCATGGTCACAAGAGATAGGGATCAGCCATCACATCTGCTGAGCTGTTTTCAGCAGCAGTCACATGGAAAAAAACCTACTCTGCAGGCTCACCATTTGGAATCCAAAGGACACAACTCCAAAGTATCTTTGGAGAGGGCCCAAACACAGGCTGGAACATTCTGAGCAGCTACCAGATTTCCTCTGTTTCCAGTGTGCCAGCCTGGGAGACCACAGACTCCAGCATCCCATCTGCTGTCTGGGAGAACCGGAAAGAACAGAGCAGACAAGCATTCACCCTGAAAGCACCCTAGAAAAAAGGGGGCATGTCCTGGGGATGTTCTCACTGTGCACCCTCTCCTCTGTACACCCACGTGCAACCAACTCAGCCCAGGAAATTTGCAGCCGTGCAGAGCATTCCCAGCTGTGGCCTTAAAGTCACAACAACACCGCCTCAAATTTCAGCCTGGTACAAGAACTGAGAGCCCTGAAAAATAAACCAGAGTCTAGGTATCTCTAGATTGGCACCCCAAGTTAGCAGACACATCAGGTCTCAATCTTGCTCTACTTAATGATGCAAGTGTTGGTCAAGTGCTCATTAAGGGACTACCAGTTCTCTGGCAGCCTAATTGGAGCTGGGACAGACAAAAGAGAGAAGCGGGCATATACAAAGGGGACTGATGAAGATGGCAGGGAGTCTTCAGAAAGCTCTTTGGATCTTCTTTTATTTTGGAAGTCTGTTTCCTAGGTTATTTTAGACAGAAAAAACAAAGAAGGAAAAGGCACTCAGCACCTGGAATTATCCTAGGGACAATAAGTTGCATCCAGTTCTCCCACATGAGCTGACACCACACTACCTTACACAGAGCATAGTTATTGAATGTTAAATGCTGATCTCTCAAGCGGGAGATGTGAAGCTTGGTTGCCATCAACAGCAGCTAAAGGGGTCTGGCAGACAAAGGGGAGGATTGGCTCCTGTGTGAGGAATGGAGGCAAAGTACATTTGAGTCATTTGCAACTTTTCTTACCCAATCCGTTTCCTCCCTCTGGGCTGGGACTACAGACAAACCCAGGACATGGCAAGCTATAGTCCGGTGAAGGTCACGCCAGGGGTACGGTGACAGCCACCTCCCTGTCACTTAAAGCATAGCGTAGTCAAGAAGGGTAACAGCAAAACCTCGCCTCGGCAGTTCTCAGCCCCCTCCAAGCTCTATGCACATGACAGAGACAGCACCTCACCCCTACCCTAGCAGGGCCACATGGATCACTGGGGTCTACCTGGCTAGCAGAGGGCAGCACAAGAAGTCACTGTTCCCCAGCAATGCATCCCCATGCTGTGAAACGCAAAGGCAGCTGGCAAGGGTTGCATTGCTCACTGTTCCGAGTGACCTGGCTGGACCCTGTGTCCTACACCACAGCCCTGCCGGCCACCTCCACCCTCCACCCCGGTTCTGAGGCACCAGTGATGCAGCAGCAAGCAGCAGCTCGAAGACACTATCCAGCAGTATCCACTTGTCTCGTCTACCCAGCAGCACCCCCTTGAGTGAGGAAAGGTCCTGCCATGTCCTCACCTTCGAGGGTGTAAAAGTACCTAGGGCAGTTTCATCTTGATGGGACCACGAGTGAAAAAAGGAGGTCGTTTCCAGCCTATGCTCACACTTTATTATATACAGACACACAGTGAGTGTAAGAACATCAACATGGGACATGGACAGTAAGGGATGCCCAAAGGCACTGCCTTCTGTCCCCTTGGTGCAACCAGTCAGCATAATTTATACAAATAATACAATATTTGAACAATAAATAAGTTTGATAAATTAGATCAAGAAATTAAAAAAACATAGAAAGACAAAGCAGCAAGGAATGATTTTGAGGACTGTGACACATTCACAGCAGTGACAACACCATCACCATCTCACCTGCACACCAGCAGCTGGAGCACAGACCCCCATCAGCACTTTTCTCTCACTGTACTATGACAAAATCCAACTGAGAAGGGGGAACCAGGGAGAGTCATACAGTTCATTAGTGCTGTGTTGTCATGGTCTAGAAGCCCTCTCTCCTTCACAAGCCCCTTCAGAAAGGGTGCTTGAAAACAAGGTACAACTGCAGAACCACTGTGCACAGTCGCAGCTTGTCTGTTTGGCACTGAAAAAAACCCTCAAACCAGTCTCTTCTGTCCTTCAGATGGACACACTGGCACAGTTATTAACTGGGTCGGGGCAGGGGGGTAGTGGGGGAAACATCTCTAAGGAATAGGGGAGAGAAGAGATGAGGCAATGCTCTCTTTCATTTGTTGGAGGCAGAGATGCTCTCATTCATGATTCCAGAGCTCTGGCACACTCCTTCCACATGCCCTGGCACTGATAGAGACCAGGTGGGTGACAATGCCAGCCAATCCCCTGGCAAGGAGGGGGTTACCACAAGGACTAAAGGGATGCAGCTCGGAAGTCAAGAGCTACAAGTCAAAGGACAGCAGTAAAAGGCCGCCGCTGGTTATTCAAGGGAAAAATAGTACTAAAACAGCCGGTCCCTAACCCTTGCAGGGGGAGAGGCTAACAAGACACTGATTGACCTCCCCACCGCCCCCCCTAGCAGCCTCAAAGCCTCCAGCTCACTCCCAAAGATGCTGGCAGCTGGCAATGAGGGGGAGAAGGACTCTGTCCATCATGGATAGCTCTCAGCAGAAAGGAGACAACTTGAAACCTGTCCCCTCCTGCCAATCCCCTTCCCATATTGCCCCCAAAGAAGGACGTTGGATGTGAAGAAACCAGGAATTGAGGGAATAGGGCAGTGAGAGAGAAATGGTAACAGATGGAGATCTGGGATGGGGAACCTGACCCCTCGGCCCTCACATGTACAAATTGTTACTCATCCAGGCCTGGTATCAAGTCTGCAATACTGTCCACATAGTAATTGGGCACCAGATCCTTGGCAGCGGCGCTGTCGCTGGCCATGTAGGCCTGTGCCTCTTCCAGGCGGGAAACGCCTGTCAGGGTGAGGATGGTAGCAAGGCCGCAGTTCTTGCCGAAGAGGATGTCTGTCTCCAGACGGTCTCCCACCATGAGGGTGCGGGACGGGTCGACACCGAAACGCTCCACGATGCAATCAAACATGTACGTGTTGGGCTTCCCCACCACCAGTGCCTTGCGGCCCGAAGCCGTTTCCACTGCGGCCGTGAGGCTGCCAGTCCCTGCAGGGAGGGAAGGAGGAGGAAAAGAAGTAGCCGCGGGAAGCTCAGCACCCCGGGTCCCGCCAGAGGACGGGCAAGCGGGATGCTGGCAGCACTGCTTCGGGAGCTGGCAGGGACGTGCCAGGGCATCCCTGCTCGTCCTGCCGCTCAGGGAACCGCCTCGCCCGCACCTGGGACAGCGAACCCCACCCGAGGCCACCCCCGCCACCAGCCCCTTCCCCCCGGGGCGGCGCGGGACGGGGCGCGGGCTCACCGGGGGTGCGCTGGCCGTCGCTGAGCGGGTGCCAGGGGTCGGGGTCGGTGGCCACCAGCAGGCACTGCGGGTCGCGCAGGTAGCCGCAGGCCTGCGCCAGCTTGGCGAAGGTGAACTGGTCGTCGTAGCCCACCAGGACGGCGCGCACCGGCTCGCCGGGTGCCGGCTCGCCCTCGCCCGCCAGGCGCAGCCCGGCGTCGCGCACCTCGCCGCGCAGCCCCTCGCCGCCCAGCACGAAGACGCGGCCGGCCCCGCTACCGTTCCCGCCGCCGCCGCCGCCGAGGAGGCGCTGGCGGAGGAAGAGAGCAGAGCAGAGCGCGGAGCTGAAGACGTGCTCGGCGCGCACGCCGCGGAAGCCGAGACGGCTGAAGCGCCGCTCCAGCTCGGCCACCGAGCGGCGGCTGTTATTGCTGACGAAAAGGGCGGCCTTGCCGCTGCGCCGCAGCCGCTCCAGCAGCTCGGGGGCACCGGGCACGGCGCGTTCGCCCGCCCACAGGACGCCGTCGCAGTCGAAGAGCAGCCCCTGCGCGGGGCCCAGCACCTCCCGCAACCCCGCGCCGCTCAGCCGCCGGCAACTCGCCATGCCGCCGCCGCCGCCGCCGCAGCCCGCCGGCCGCCCCGCCCCGCCCCGCCGCGCAGCC